>NC_090892.1:62403633-62411133 GCF_036669925.1 Montipora capricornis | reverse complement strand
TTTCATGAACTTGAACGTGGTTAAAGCCCACGAGTACTGCATTTTTTTTTCGGGTTTTAATCTTCAAGAGTAAGCTTGAAAGATTGGCTAAAGACCTGTTGTAAACCGGTACGTTCGCGGCTGCGTTGTGACACGTGATATTTCATGACTTGTTATTTGCAATTTGCTGGCTTACTGTGAGAGCATCACAGCGACCATAAGCTTGGTGACGTTTTCAGGATGAAACCATCCCAAAAATAACACCAGGGGGGAGACAACTGGAAAATGAAATCCAAGGAAGCCGAACACCACTTGGTGTTACATTGCCGAGGCTGAAGTAAATTTCTAGTTTTAGACTCAGCTATTCTGGTGGCGGAGCACAATATCTCGCTCGCAAGATGGGGTTAAGTGGTGTAACTACGTCATTTAAGTTTTCTTGGGGGGCGGGGGGGTGTTAAGATTTAACAAATCACGTGACTTAAATAGTGATGTCAGTCCATGTCATCAACAGCAGTCCTTCTAGGACTACATTCATCTGGACAATCTTACTTCATCGAGTTATGATTCGACTCCTGGCCTGGGCTAAACTGTTTACGAGATTAATCATCCTTGTTGTTAGAGCAGAGATGATGATGATGACGATGACGACGACGACGACAATGATGATGACGATGTGTCATACCGACTTAATTTAGAGAGTGTGACATTTAACAGGATCATCACCTCATAAACTAGCAAACTTTCTCTCAAGAGCACGATCTGATCGACTGCACTAGAAATCCTTTGCATGATTTTGAAGGCCCCAATGAAAGAGAAATAGAAAACGCGCATAGGCTTGTCGAACAAAGAGTTGACTAAAATCAGTGTGAGTACTAAGCAACCACGTGCTGAGATGGCGATGTTGAAGCCCCAAGCAACAAGGAATAAAGGTAAAGTCTCTGCTTACGAGCCAGAAGGCCCATCAGGTCGGCGCTTATCTCCGGTTACCTTAGCATGAAGCCAATAGGAGTATTTCTACTCCCCTCTGGATGGGACGCTAGTCCATCGCAGGGTTACCCCGAGCATTTCGCCGGTACCCATTTGTACACCTGGGTGAAGAGGCACCGTGAGAGTAAAGTGTCGTGCCCAAGAACGCAACACAATGTCCCTGGCCAGGACACGAACCCGGACCACTCGATCCGGAGTCGAGCACTCTAACCATGAGGCCACCGCGCCTCCCAGCAACAAGGAATAGTTGCATAGTATTTCCACAAAATTTTTCGGATTCCTAAAGGAAAAGGAACGGAAAGGAACTTTAATTTAATAAGTGTCTAGTCGTTCTAGCGCTGGAGCACTAATTGGGGACCTGAGGAGCCCATGACTAGGAGCGAGCAACCCGAATACTAAGCGACGGCATTTTTACAGACTAATCTATCTTTAAACTACCTTTCCGCAAAAAAAAAAAAGGCAGTTCCGGCTCGGTGACGCTATGACGTCAAGTTAGTTTCTTGTGATTGGTCATCGGGATCCCCAGGGATTCTGTCTGTCAGCAGTATGATGATTGATGTGCTAATTCTCCTTTTAGATCAATGTATTCGCTAGCACTCAGTTGGTAGTTGTCAGTTTTACTTTACCCATAACGAGGCCCAGCGGAAATCTTTCCACCAATAGACCATTTTACAGTTGTTAGTTTTCTAGCTTTTGAATGAAAGTGAGGCTGGTTTTGAACTTGCTTTGATAGAAACCTCACTGCTTTTCTTATGTAAATGATATAATTCTCATGCTAATAAGTACGAATTTACATAAGGAAAAAAGTGAGGTTTCTATCAAAGCAAGATCAACACGAGCCTCACTTTCATCCAAAGGCTAGGTAACCAAGCACACAACAGTAAAATGGTATATTCCATAAAAGTATGATCTTGACACTACCAGCGTTCTCGTATTTCTATCGGAGCGGATGCGGAAAGGAAACCGGCGATAAGTCGAGCGGTGAAGCCGCGGCCGATCCTGTGAGAACGAAAAAGAAGAAGAAAGATAACCCAATTTGTTTTGTACTTTAACTTGTCATCAGTAAGAGACCTTTTTCGCTTGTACATTTTGTTTTCCCAATACAGATCATGTGATAATACTCTGGAGGAGTTTTCATTTAAAAGAGTGCATGCACGCATGAATATGTCTGCATGCATTCTTTTTAATGAACAAAACAAAGGACCAAATCTCCTGAGTATTATCACATGGCCTGTATTGCGAAAACAAAATTTACAAGTGAAAAAGGTCTATTGAAATGTTCATACAGAGTTACCTGGTGAAGGTCAACGAAGAAATAAGGAGACGTAACTTGCTAGTGGAGAGTCACCCAGCTGTTGATATCTTCACGAGACCGCAGAACAGCTCTTGAACTTGAAAAAAAAAACGTGGTTTCGTGGTGATCCGGGCCGCATGGGGCAAAATATATTCAACCTAGCCCTCGTGCAAATAAAAGGCGTTGGGATGGCGGCCAATTTATTATTCTTTTGTTTATTTGTAAATTAAACCCACTGGCTATAAAGGCTTAAATGGTCTATAAAAGGCTATAAAGGCTTAAAAATCCGAAAACGGATTCTTGAAATCCAAAAACGGATTTTGCGTTTTTTTGGCAAAATCCAAAAATGGATCATGAATCCAAAGTATCCACACTCGAGGAGGATTTTTGGGAAAGGATTTGAAAAAAGTACTATTTGTTTTGACAAGCGGTTTTCCATGCAAAAATGATACACCTGACACAAAATGATCTACCTGACAGTTTAACCCAAATGTTTTTCTCGCGCCATTTTTACCTTACGATCTAAGACACGAATAGGTCGAAATAGTTAGGTTTCCTGCAAATTTCACACCAGAAATTTCACTAAAAGTTTCTTGACAGCGATAACATTGTTAGCACCTTTTCTACAGCTAAAAGGTAAACTGCAAAAATACCCTCTGTCATCGATTTGTACCTTAGAACGCTTGTTTTTCGTCATTTCTTTTTATCGAGCGCTATAAATGTTTTTTCTTCCCGGTGGTATTTCATTGAAGAACTTCTCCAAAACAAACCAGTTAACCGCTAATTTTTTCGATAAAAGCCTAAACGCGGGGCCAGGGTCGGGGATCGGGGGTCGGGGTATCTTCTTTTGTTTCAATTTTTGTCACTATTTTTCTGTACTGTTATTTTCAAATGACCAGCATCTGCCCTTTATTTATGGTGGAAATTAGTCAAAAAAATTAAGGAACTTACGGAAGCTATGAAAGTTCTTAACGGACATGTTGGTGTTTTTTTTTCTAAATCGGACTTTTTGTGTTTTAAAATGGAAGTTGGTTTTTGCGAGCACCTGACTGCGTCTTTCCGAAAATCGGAGTTTGTTTTTCGAAATTTCGAAATTAAGAGAATTCCCGATATTGGAGTTTATGGAATATACGCCAACTGCCAGAGACACTGAAGACTCGCTGAGCTCCACACTTGGCATTGTAATGTTTACTTCTGCAAAAAAAATAAAAAAACAGGATGGTCGTCACGCAGTCACCCAGCGTTCTCATTTGCTCGTTTGTTCGTGTTTATATGGCATGTACTAAAACCAGGAACACTGTAACACTCCGGAACACCCTGGAAGTAACCCAAAACCCTCAATTTGGCTAACCCTAGGCCTAAAAACCAACTTAAGGCCTAGCTAGGCCTAGGGTTAGCCAAATTGAGGGTTTTGGGTTACTTCTAGGGTTTTCCGGAGTGTTCCGGTGTTCCGGGGTGTTCCGTTGTTTCGGTGTTCCTAGTTTTAGTACATGCCTGTTTATGCCATGTTGTTGTCTGTCTTTACTACAAACGGTTTGAAGTAAAGTCAGAGTCGCACGGGAACTTGCTAGCCAATTCTATTCGGACGTCAATGGATCGAATCCAATATCACGATGTCCCTTTCGTAGCTTCCGTATGTTCCTTATTTTTTTGACTAATTTCCGCCACAAATAAAGGAAAGATGCCGAACATTAGAAAATAAGAGTACAGGAGGATAACGACGAAAACTGAAACGAAAATATTTGGAACAAAAAGATACCCCGGCCCCGGCTCCGGCCCCGCGTTTTGGCTACTGCCCAAAAAAAAAGGTCGAACTTTTAAAGGGCCCGATTACATGGCGAGTTCCAGCCCAGGCGCAAAACGGCAAATTTACTGAGATGCGAAAACACAATTGATGCGCATGCTCACGTTCCTTTTTCAGTCCGGGCTGAAATTTCTTTTCGATTACATGGACTTTAAGCGTATTTTTCAGCCCGTTTGGCTGAAAATCCTGGCCTGGTGTCTGAAACCGGGCTAGGATTTACAGCCGGCCAGGCTGTAGCCCGGGTTGAAATCTTCTCAATGTAATCGCCACTTTCATTTCAAGAGGATTTCTCTCAAAACCCGGGCTGAAATCGCAGCCCCGCTAACCGGGCTGAAATTCGCCATAAAATCCGGCCCTTACTGAAACAGTTACGATTGCGAACTTTATTCTGGGTCACCACTTTGGAACATATGCCACACGTAACTTTTCACCCTGAAATAGCCGTGGAATGAAACGTCTTCTCTATATCTATAGGTGATAAAGAAAAAGAGGATATTACATGGCCGCTTGGAAAAATATTTCACGAATGAGCGTAGACACCAATAAAAAACTAAATCATTTCACAAAAGGCATCGCAAAAGGAGCGATTTTCATATGTAACCATAGCAACTGTGTGAAAATCGGTCAGTATAAAACATGGACTGCGGACTGCGGACCCAGACTGCGGACCGGGTATAAAACGAAGAGTAGGTATAAAACGTGGACTGCGGACCGGGTATAAAATACGGACCAGGTATAAAACGCGGACTGAATACAAAACACTGTGAAAAAGGCACAGAGCAACGAAATAGCAATAGGCTGACGACGTGAATTGAAGTCCGACATGAGAATGGTGGAAAAAATGTTTCGCACCATAATTATCAACCATAGCGTTAAAGTGGATACTTTTTTGGCTTCTCAAAACGACGAGCAATAGCTCACTGAAGGTTTCAGTTGAAATTGCAAAACAGTTTGTATGTTGTACGATCAGTATAAAACGCGGACTGCCGACTAGGTATGAAGCAAGGACTGAGTTTTCAAAAACGGAGTATAGAACAAAACTAGGTTTGTACTGGCCCAAATAAAGATTTTTTGAAAGGCCCTTGAGTACTCTTATTCCGTGTCAAAATATTGTCACGTACACAAAAATGCTCAGTTACAACATCGACCGGGCTAGAGAAAGTAAGAGTAGAGATTTTATCTCAAAATTATACTTTACTCTACGAATTTAAAAAGCAAAGGAAAGGAATTTTATTTAAGTGTCTAGTCTTTCTAGCGCTGGAGCACTAATTGGGGACAGTGTAAACTGAAATCAACAATTAACGCAAATCAAGTCAAACACTAGGGTAGAAAAATTGTCATGGGGAAGAACGGAAACACTTTTGGCATAAACTTAAACTCTACGTATACTTGCATCTTTTATATTAAAGTCCTATGACTCTTGTTGTCGTAGTTCGAGAGAGCATGGCCGTATGAATTCAACACACACGTAGAGTGTTTTGGCTCGTCACGCAATCCATACTTCCAAAGTCTGCGTTAAGAGGCTTCAGTTAAAGTCGGTAGTGTGTACGCGGAAATCAGTACGTGGACTATAACGGTTGCTCTCTTGGTCGAGTGCTGTTTACAGACGGACCCGTGCAACACTGAAGTGAACAAAATGTTGTATCAATCGCAAAAAAAACAAATTATTTTGCGAATAGATAAAGAGACCCCCGGCCAAACATCACTGCGGAATCTGTTCCGAAGATATGTTACTGATTGACAGGGCACATGATGTCATGTGCACAGAATGCTCATAAGTAAATATTTGTGAATTTTCCGTGGGAAAATAAGAACGCTTGTAGATCGGGTCGAGATAGTTTTGTTTTCGCTTTGCATGATGTTCAATATATATCCACGCTTCCAGTTATTTTTGTGTGGTCTCGGGTCACAATAAAACTCTGTTGAAATCAGTATCTCTCACTGAAGTCCTTCAAAGTTCTCGATTTCCGCTAAACATAAAGCTGGTGACCCGCGAAGGATTTCATAAATTACTGTCTTACCTCCGAAAAATGCACCATACAAACGTTTTGCAATTTCAACTAAAACCTTCAGTGAGCTATTGCTCGTCGTTTTGAGAAGCCAAAAAAGTATCCACTTTAACGCTATGGTTGATAATTATGGCGCGAAACATTTTTTCCACCATTCTCATGTCGGACTTCAGTTCACGTCGTCAGCCTATTGCTATTTCGTTGCTCTGTGCCTTTTTCACAGTGTTTTGTATTCAGTCCGCGTTTTATACCTGGTCCATATTTTATACCCGGTCCGCAGTCTACGTTTTATACCTACTCTTCGTTTTATACCCGGTCCGCAGTCTAGGTCCGCAGTCCGCAGTCCGCGTTTTATACTGACCGTGTGAAAATAACATGTTATCTTCACGTGTGAAAATATCATGATTTTGCACCAAAGCTCTTTTGGTATTTCATTAGTGTTTATATAATAAAGGCATAAAATTACTACAAAGTATAGGTAAAGGAAGGTAATGCAAAATCATTGCGTCACATATTACTCAGACTAGTACAGACTAGAATGTGATCTAAACTATGGTCACCAATATACGATCATGCCTTTCGAAATCGATGCGGTTACAAATGAAACCGCCTTCGTGTAAACGCTGCCTCAAGCTGTATTGTCTTCGAGACCGTCAAGGAAATAAATTATGTAACCCTTCTAAGAAAGATTGGACTTTCTTGGAATACAGAGCCGCACCCAACGCTCAAACAATATGCATCAGCTTTCTCCGGACTTGATTGGTGGAGACTTGAATCATATTTGTTGGCTGTTAAATGCTATTATTTGATTGGTTCTCTAAATTTGGGCAGTGGCTGATTAACCAGTGCATCTTCCCCATTTATCCACTCTTTCTCTTCGAGGGGGACATGGGGATTTGCGGTGTTGCGGTGTTGATGGTTTTTTCAATGCGGTGATGCGGTGAATAAAATCTCAATTTGCGGTGTTGCGGTGATCGCAAACCCAACGGTGTGCGATGTTTGTGTTTCTCAAGCCATGGTGTTCGGTGAAATGAAATCATTTGTGGTGCTGTGGTTTCTTGTTTGATCTTTCTCAGACCTAAATTCAGCACGTAAACTTCGTTAATCCCTGATAATTTATGACAAGCACGTGTAATATAACTTTAATGCAATATGAATCTTTCAAAATACTCTAGAGATCAAAGAAACTGAACGCCGAAGTTTATTGATGTAACAATACTTGTTACTAAGAGGACGCTCCACACTCTGGAAATGTTGTTTTATCGCTTGGGAGCTTTTCGGGTCAACTTCTCAGTAATGTTCATGGAACTTCATACAAACGACCTCTCCGAGTAAGTACAAGAAAACTGATTTACTGGTATCAACAGTATCGACGCGTAGGCATGCATTGTTGTGTTTATTTTGTGGAAAATTGTTTAGGTATAAAC
>NC_090892.1:62383633-62401133 GCF_036669925.1 Montipora capricornis | reverse complement strand
CGTTACACAGGGGTCTTTGTTCCCGCAGGATCTGGTATGTAATCAATTATGTTACTCCGAAGTTAAGCCGCGTGCGCTCCGTAAGCTGTGCGTGTGAGTACAATCGGAATCAGAAGTTGCAAATCTAACATATATTTTCACTCATCCGGATTGTAATTGGGAAATTCATTGCTATGACTAGAGCTGTCACTGAGTGGTTAAGAGATGCTCTGGGGACGATCAACAGGAGATGACTTCTGAGGCAGAGTTTGCAATGTTATGGAACCATTTTGTGCACTGTTGGAAATCTGACAAACGTTCTCATAGTGAATGTAAAAATTTACAAAACAGATCTACATAGGATCGTGCGTGCCTCACTGAATAATTATATCTGTTATATGTCGTCTTATCTGTAGGTATTTGTAGAGATTGCAGAGAGAGGCTTGCAGCTAGCTTACTTGGTGAGACTAGCATAGCAACCCCTTCAAGCGTAACAAAAGAAAGTCTCACACACAGTTTTGCAGAAATGTCTTTGGTAAGTCTGTACTTTTGGTCAAGAGATCCTAATTTTGTGAGTTTCCTGCGCATACGTTGGCCATGTCTTGGGAAAGTGTGTGTGGCTTTTGGTGGCTTAACTAAAAGACATTGAAGGATTTTATTTTTTAATTGGAATGACTGGGGCCAAGGGAATGGTGACGTGTGTAAGGCCAAAGACCAAAAAAATTCAATTAAGGAGGCTCCCTAGAGTTTTATGGCTGCGCGCAAGCTGGGCACTGGTATGGCGCGTAAATCCTGAATCGCGTATGTTCTTACAATCTTTATGACGGCAGCGTGACCAAATCTGTAAAATTAACTGCTAATTTTCTCGCATTCCTTGGGTAAAATTTGTTTTAAATTGGCTCAGTTCTAACCACATACAGTTCTTATCAACTACCCTACATTTGTTAAAATCTGTCTGAATACAGTAAAGGAAAAGACAGATTACAGAATATTGGCAAAAGCGTCTCAGCGACCTTGACTTTTTACCGCTTCAAAATGTCAGGCAATATCATTTCCATAACGTGGCAAAGAACAAGAAAATTCGCCGAAGAAAACTATAAATATTAAGGAATTTAAACGAAAAATAGGAGTATATCTGCCTGTCATTAGATGTGATGTTGCCATGACAACGTTCATGACACTCTTTTAATCCTTAAACAGTAAGAGAACTGCAGGTGCATGTTTGTGAGGGTTCAACTGTGGCAGATCGTTGCAGGTTGTTTGCATTGAGTTATTGCAAAGATCCTGCTTTTTATGATGACTGCAAACACAGTCATGACGACTGTTGCGATCGCTGCGAGTTGTTAGCATCAACAATGGATGCTGAAATAGACAACACCCAAGCAATTTATCAGATGACGATTGTGAAGAAATGCGTTTCTTAGTAAAACAGGCAAAAGCTCAAATAGTATCGTGGAAGGCACATATTTTACGCTCAATCCACCAAGATTCAGCAAGGATTAACTTCCTGGAATCACTAAACGAATCCTCTGTCCTTGTCATCCAGGACTGGGCCAGGAAGTATTTGCCACGGAAGTACCGCGAGAGCCAGACAGACTAGTTTGCAAAACGAGGAATTCCTTGGCATATCAGTGTTGCGTTTACGAGAGTAGATGGCGAAATACAGATGCTGACATTCTGCCATATTTTTAATGCCTGCAGTCAGGATAGCAATGCCGTTCTCGCAGTAATGGCAGACATGATCCAGCAGGTGAAATCCATCATGCCAAGCTTGACAACCGTCTACTATCGGCAAGACAATGCCGGCTGCTATCACTGCAGGCACGTCATTATTAGCTCAAGCAAATTAGGCCAAAAGAGGCTTGACTTTTCAGATCCACAGGGAGGAAAGGGTGCGTGTGACCGCAAGGCAGCGACCATCAAGTCTCACTTGAGAGTCTTCCTAAATTCAGGAAATGACATCGAGACACCAGAACAGATGTTCAAAGCCATGGTATCTTTCGGTGGAGTGCCTTCACGTAATGTCACGCTTTGTGAACCGTTTACAAGCG
This sequence comes from Montipora capricornis, assembly GCF_036669925.1. Classification (NCBI taxonomy): domain Eukaryota; kingdom Metazoa; phylum Cnidaria; class Anthozoa; order Scleractinia; family Acroporidae; genus Montipora; species Montipora capricornis. The sequence continues at coordinate 62,399,103 of NC_090892.1, read as the reverse complement.
TGGAAACTCCAGCATTCAAGATAGATGGTGTAAGGCTTTTATCCAACATAGAGTATTCAACTGAGGGGATTCGCGTGTGGAGGGCGTACGGAATCGGTCCGGGTAAGATCGTGTATCAACAGCAGTCTTCTGGACAAGGTTCAGGCGCTTTACCGGCCCTTGTGGTAGCCCAAGTACACCGAAGTAATTTTTCATCGATAAAAGGGCGAACTGCTTCCGCGAAGCCCTCCGGGGATGAAAAAGAATCCACAGGCTCGGGAGGGGAAGATGCTTCGACTAGCCTTTTTGCAAGTCCGGAGGACGGATGTATAAAACGGTTCATTAGGCATTCCTCAGTGCTTCGTCACTTGGACTATGGTAAGCACCAATATACCCTTGAGCATGAAACCTTATACGAAAAAGCTGCTGTCCAATATGCAGAACAACTGGAAGGACAAGGAGCCACTATGGTACCCGTCGTTAAGTGTCCCTACCAAACACGCCAGTGCACGAAATCTGGATATCGGCTGGGCGCTGAAGGTAACTGGACCTCGACGTACTAGGTTCACTGTTGCACAACAGTCATATCTTATCAAAAAGTTCAAACTCGGAGAGATGACAGGGCAAAAAACTGATCCGGCATCAGTGGCTCGATCTATGATGCATGCAAAGATATCAATGGTACCGGGATGTTCCAGTGACGACTTCCTGACAACCAATCAAATAGGAGGATTCTTTTCACGTCTTGCGTCAAAGAAAACTCTTGACGAAGAAGCTGAAATCGAGGTGATGGAGACTGCTAGATATGAGGCTGACATTGATACCATGATACCCCAAGTGGTTGACGATCTCACACCAAGGCACCCGATTGTGTTTGACTCTTTCAACCTTTGCGAACTGTCCTCTACAGGGAAACTAAACACCCTTTCAATCCCACTCCTAAGAGAGATGTGTTGTCACTTTGGTATCGCTGTTGACGACATCAAGGTTAGGCGCCGGAAACCGTACACCGAAAAATTAAAAACGCTCAGTGATAAGTGTACTTGTAAGCAGCTATGATTAAAGTAGTATGTATTGGATTAAGTAAATTATATCCGAACCAGAATTCCACATTTTCTTTTCAAAGTTCAGGTCAAGTTTTCGTTTCTTTGCTGCCCGTGATTCTGTATTATTTCACAATGCAATGTATGATAAGGAATTTCAAGATAACATTTGCTAATTGTTTTCACAATACGCAGTTCTGTATACGAGTTTAAAAAACGGGACATTGGACTTTTATACTTGCGATTTGGTGGGGTTTAAAATCCTTAAAATTGCCAAAAACCGTAACATCGCCTGGATTAATGGGGTAGCATTTTGTTCTGCGCAGTCTTATGACTGCTCTCTTTGAACGTTTTATGTTGTGCGTGCAATATAGTTAGTGGCACTTTTTGACACCTTTTTCCCCAAACTTCCCGTTGGCCGTTCTCGTCCTCGTTATTGCATCTCAGTTTGTCACGGTTCTTTACCCGCTGACGATTTTATTATTTTTCAAAGTTGAACTTAATCGAATATCTAGTACGTGCGCAGCGTTTTACTGAAGGGATCCGATATGCTACTTTCGTGTATTCAGAACTCACTTATCTCGCGAAACAGTTAGGAATACAGTTTAAAATAGTAGGGCTCAATTTTTTGTCGCCATTAGGAGAGCCTGACTGGGGTTTATTACGTCCAAATCGTTGCGTGACATCCTTAAGGTTTTTAATAAATTCTGATTTCAACCTTAACAGGTTGAAATCAGAATTTATTTTACCACAACGACAACGTAAAGTTTGTTTCCTTCATTTCGCACATAATTTATTTTTTAGGCTTGATGCTTCCAAATAAATATGAAAAACAAGTGCAGGATTACTGTGAAATTGATAATGATAAGTCGCTCTTCATTCCTCACTTTAATTAAATATACACGCAAATATGTTTTCTACATGTTAGTTCAAGTGCAAAAAGCCCTTTAAATCTTGCAATCGCATTCATAATACGCCAGTAATTAAGAAACGAAAGATATCATGAGCAACTGAAAAGAAGTGGCAGAAGTCACGGCTTGACTTCCGTGACAACATTTACACAAGTTGACGGATTGATGCTGTGACTTTGCCGATTTTGAGGGTGTTGATAGTCGGCGCTGATAAAAAGCCCGGCGCTAATTTTTATATCCGGATTAAGACCAACGTTTCTACTAACTAAATCTAAAAATTTCGGGCGATTTGCTATTTTACCGGGAATGGATATCTCCTTCTGAAAAAATGCACCGAGCCGGGAATTTCGATCACGCAAAATTTTGCTAATTTTTCACGGCTTTCCCTGAATTTCTGTTTTGACACAGAAGTGAATGTTTAGGCTCGAATTACTCGTTGACACGTATTAAAGAAGTTTTTGGGCACAAATGTGAGGTTAAAAGCGATGCGAACTGAAAGTGGGGATTGATTTGAATTTAGCATCTTACGCTAAAATGGCGGTGTTTTCTCTGATCGCGGGGGCCGAACAGAATTTCGTCCTTGTCGGGAATTAAAATAAATCTTTCAAGAAAAGAATCCCACCACGTTTCTTACAGTATGATAGGCTATCTTTGTATGAAATATGAAGAATTTGTTTTTTTCATCATGTGCCAACCTTTTTTATTTTCGCTCGGTTTTAGTGGACATTTCCTCTTAAGCCCCATGTTACGATCATGCTGAAAAAAGCATACGCTATGATAGCTGCTCTACGTAGGATTAAGCGCTTAGTTGCATCAAATACTATGATCTCTCTGTACAAAGCCTACGTTTTACCGCATTTTGAATATTGTAGCCCGCTACTACTAGGAATATCTAAATCTTTGAAGAATACCATCGAACGAGCCAACCACTTTATTTAACCTGGGTAACTCGGCTACCTATGATCTATGCTTAGCTACGACCGATATGGGCACGCTTGAACAAAGACGCATCGTACAATCGCTCATTTTATTTTTTAAGTGTTTTAGACTTAACGGCCCAAATTACATTTCTCATTTTTTTACACCTAGGATAACTAATTATAATTTACGAGGTAATGGCCTAAATGTTGTGCAGCTATCATATAACAGCCTCGTTATGCACAACTCATTTCTGTATCAGATTGCCCACATTTGGAATCAATTATCAGCTATAACAAAATCCTCGACCACTTTGGCTCAATTTCGTTCTCGTCTGAACGGTGTTGAATTTGCAGGGTGCCCGTGTATGAACTGTATACGCTAGCTATTCTCTTATCTTAATGATTGCACTAGTTTCTTTTTAAACTATCTTTTAACAGTTCTGGATTCTTCTAGAATTTTTATTTTTTATATGTAAATAGTAATAAGTTATGGTATTGTAAATAGTCGTGCGTTTTTAACATGAGCCACTGGCTCGGGAGATTTGGGCAACCTCTCCCTACGTAAAGTTACCTTACCTTACCTTACCTTACCTTCTTGGGGGTCCGGGGGCATTCCCCCCCCCTCACCAGGAAAAATTTTAAATCTGAGTTCTCCTAGATCACTTTTCCTGCATTCTGAGGCAATTTAATGACACATTTTACCAAGTCACTTCGGGTAAACAAACACGAGCTAAACACGAGCAGCGAGAAGAAAAGGGCTCTTGGGTCTAGAATTTCTTGATTTCTCGTCAATTTGCTGCTGATTTCTCGTCGATTTCACGATTTCTTAGATCATGAACAGTTTTACGTTTGTGGAACAATAATTTTATATGATATATGTATGACAAAATTTGTTAACCCAAGCTCAGCTGGAGATTTTGCTTGCTCGGCTGGAGAGCTGGAGATCGAGTCTGAAAGCTGGAGTCTCCAGCCGAAAGGTGGAGACTTGGCATATATGGTTCAAGAGGTGATTTTTTCTCCCTTTGCTCCTGCAAAGTGCATTAGAATTTGGAAAAGAGAAATCGCCTTACCAACTGGACATCGTGAAAAAACTGAGAATTCCGTTTTCACTTCTGCTTCCAGTAGTTATGAAAAGGGCGATGTGAATGCAACACACTGAAAATAATTCCGCTCGATAAATATAAATCAATGAAGGAAGTTTCAATTGAGTTGTATCAGAACAGCATTACACTACACACAGACCAGTTAAAATTAATCACCACTGCAGCGTATACAATGATTTTTGTACAGTAAACAAAAAAATTGATCGTATACTGGGCACGCTTAGTGAAATTTTTTTGATGATTCTGGCCTCAGAAAACCACTTGAATTCTTTGAGAATACTCACTGCAAATATCGAAAGGTTCCTTGAAAAATATCATGATTTACAGACGCTTTCTTCAACAGCGATCGTTTTACCTCGCAGTAAAAAGATTTATCGATTTATCAGCCATATTAAAGGCCCTTTGTTCCGTTCCCTGTTACTTTTTAGCGCCAGGTCACACTTCAGGCGGCGTGAATTTTTTTTAATAATGATTTACATTTCTTAAATTTCTTTTTCTAGTTTATTTTTGTATCACTTTAATTGTACTTCTACGCAGCATGTGATCTGGCGCTGAAAAGTAACAGGGAACGGAAAAAAGGGCCTTTAATGTGGCTGATAAATCGATAAATCTTCGCTTCTCTGTTTGCCTGTGACCTCTTTGTGTTTTTGCAGATATTCTTTCGGCTGGTCACTCAATCTATTCTCCCCAACTTTGTTCTTGTGGTTTTAATTAGTCTCGCAATCTGCATGACTAACAAAATAACAATAATAAATTCGTATTAACAACGTCTTTGAAATTCCTCCCTATTACACAACATTAAGTGCCCTTCATGAAGAGACGAAAAAGGGTCAAGTTACGGAAAATTTTACACTGATATGAATATACAAATCATTAAAAAAAAATCATATGAAATTATTGTGAAATATAAAATCATCAAATTAAGGTAGCCCATAGGGTAGGCCATAGGGTAGCCCATGTGGGCCCAGGTTTTTGTCCACACCCTCTCTACACTCAACAACGGTTAATATGTGATCTAACTGTAACTTTGATACCCACAACAGCACATCAATTTCGTTGGAATGTATGCACGGAAGGCATCAGTCGCACGACTGTAGTAAATTAAGGTAGCCCATAGGGTAGGCCATAGGGTAGCCCATGTGGGCCCAGGTTTTGTCCACACCCTCTCTACACTCAACAACTGTTAATATGTGATCTAACTGTAACTTTGATACCCACAACAGCACATCAATTTCGTTGGAATGTATGCACGGAAGGCATCAGTCGCAAGACTGTAGTATTCAATCATTTGACTACGAAACAAGTCGCAGTTTGGAATATAACAGATGGTAATTTATGTCTACCAGGTTGCGCCGAGGATTTTCAACAATGTGTTCAGTTCCAAATCGTGCACTGGTTGTTTTAAAACCGTTCGACAAACCTAACGCAGAAAATCCTTCTAGTCTCTCGCGGTGTTAACTGTCCGCTGATTACGTCTACATGTAAATATAGTAGTGTATAAGCTTCCCTGCTAGCAGATCCTCTTTTCTTTTGTGTTCGTTGGGCTGCCCAGAGAAAACAAAAGAAAAATGGCCTCTGCTAGCAGCGAATGTATAAGTCAGTGAGTGAAATTTTAAATAAAGATGCGGTTATAATGGGAACGGGTTTAGCAGTGAGGTTTTCAGTTGGGCTTAAGAGAGTGGCAGGAGATTTTCCTTCAAACTTCCTTGAAAACGGCTATGCATCGGTGTCGCGGCCGTTTGACGCAGAATTTAAAAACTACCTCTGTGCCGTACCACGTGCGTGCGTGAGATATATTTAAAATGTAATCAACTTTGAATATAAGGCTTTGATATGAATTTATATCATCCGCTTTTTGTTATTATTGGTCCTTCTCCAGTGAGTAGTTCTGCATGAAACGAAATAACTAATAAAAATGAAAACGTTAAAATCTTTTTTGTTTTTTGTTTTGTTTTCTGTAAGGGTACGGCTTGAAGTGTTATCGCTGTGTAAGCACTGAGAGTTGGGATGACTGTGAAAGTGTCCAAAAAGAGATGACATGTGTTGCAGGGACGGATCGCTGCCTCAAAGGTTATGCTGATGTCAAGGCTGATGCTACATCCATTAAAGGCCATGAGAAAGGCTGCACAACCGAAGCATTGTGCAATAACACCCACAACCTTGACTTCTGTGAAGGAAAAGGAGAATGCAAGATCAACTGTTGTTCTGCTGACCTCTGCAACGTGGCTGCAACACAAATGGCCAGCACCATCATTTTGGTCGCATGCGCTTTTGTTGCTTTGATGTAGTAAAGGAATTCTGAAAAATGCTCAGAAAAAGCAGTTGTGTTAGAAATGTTTTTGTGTAAAACCCCAAGTGAGAGAAATGTGGCTAATTACCCTCTAATTTAACTGAACTTTGAGAACTCAACACAAAGTCTTTATTTGGTTTTATGTATAATTTTGTTTTATTTGGATGATTGTGATTTTTTTGCTTAATATCGTTAGGCCACTACATTCTACTTTGTAACGCATTGTACCTCCTAAAACCTTGCTTGGAATGATGACCTGTGTCAGTTTAGAAATCATTGTATTTGTATACCATGCATAATAAAAGCCCTTTGAGTTGATATGAGCATTTAAACGTCATTTCAACAGTTGCTGCTTGATATAATTCGAATCTTCGAGGAAAATCGTCTGGTTAGTTTTCGAGTTACTGGGAGGTCGAGTAATCTGAGGTAAAATTATAAAGAAAATTACCTAAAGCAGAATTAAATCACTGCGAGTTGGCGCAAGCTTCGAGTAATCGGGGATTCTAGTTTTAAGGTTACCACCGGTACTGAACTACTGTCGGTAATGAACCCTTGTCCTAGAGTGTTAATTTCCAAGAAATCGGCTATTGTCGTTTAATAGTCAACTCCTCCTCGGAACCACACGAAGGCACTCTGGAACATGTTTTAATCTCGTTAAAAATGCGAAACAGCAAGTAGTTTTCCCGATGAAGGTGTATACCTATAAGTGTAGATCGGTCTTGAGAGATGGAAAACGCGTTCCAAACTAAAATGGGTTTTTCCAAAGTTGAAAATTCCGTCAAAAGAACAGCAAAACTTACTTTTCCACGGCAAAACTTACTTTCTCACGGCAAAACTTACTTTTACACGGCAAAACTTACTTCTCTACGGATCCGGAATGGGGAATCCAGAAAAAGAACTTGAACCAAAGTCACTTAAAATGATCGTGCGTCGTGCAAATGTTTACTTTCATCTCGTTGATTAATTTGTCACATGCTGACTCCTTTTGGGAGGGGATTCATGTCGTAACATCGGAAGAGAATCCAACTATCTGGGCTTTTCTTTTTCTTGATGGTGGGGTGATAATGTTTTGACGTCCAATATTATTGTCTTCGGGCGCTCGATTTTCTTTATTACACTCGTTTGTTGATCTCTTAAGGGTTCGTTCGATTGACCCTATTACAGAATAAAAATAGGTGCAGTGATGATTTGAAATAGTATGTTTGGTGTAGTTTTTAACCAACTAGGATGTTGAAGATATGTTTAAAATTTCATTTCAGTAGGGTTTTAACAATGTCCATGTGAATCTCTGTGAAAGCGAAGGGTTTCTGACTTCAAATCTATGTATTCCTATTCCGAAATAAGGCCGATCGAACGCATCCTTACATACGTTTTTTTTTTTTCATTTATTTAAATACAGTACTTACATTACTTACAATACACCGTTACTTACACTACTACTGCTACGCACAAAAGCTATGTTAACTTACACTATTAATACTATTCACAATATCATACTTTACATTGTTCGCTATAATTGGCAATCATTGCATATATAAAAATATAGAAATAAATAAACAAATAAATAAATACATTTAAAAAAAAAACAAAAAAACAACCTTGCTATGTATTAAAGGGGCTAGGTCACGCAATTTTAGGCAATTTCAGCACTGATCGAATGGTCATAGAATTAACTAAAATATCAAAATAACTGTTCAAAACTATGGAATAACTCTAACAAAACACAGGGAAGACAAGAAGGGACATGGATGGACAAAATTGGAGAGGATTGAAATGGATTGAATTTGGGTAAATTTGAAAAACGTCGGCCCACCTTTTTTCAAATTTATATCAGTCTATATCAAAATGTCATTTACACAGCTGGAAAATCATTCTCAGTTGTTATGTGGCCGTGATTTTGCAAATGAAAGACTCTTGCTCTGCTAATTTGACGTTTAGAGCTCATAATTAACAAAATGAAACAAAATTACCTAAAATAGCGTGGCCTAGCCCCTTTAATGAGTGTCTAAAAGCTCACGGATGCTCGAACGCTTGGTGACTCCGTGGATAATTTGCTCTTTAAAAATACTTTGAACGCTGTTATACTGTAAGATTCACTTTCTTTGGCTGCAGTATAGATGTAGTAACGGGCTACTATAAGGCACAGATTGACAGCGCGAAAAGATCGCTTCTCGGGGTGATTTGCATATATTTTAGCATTGTTCGTCAGAGCTAGCTTCGGCAAGTTACTAGAGTTCCACCAAGAGGCAAAAAGGTTCCAGAAAGTATGGACGTGCCGACATTCTACGAACAGATGCTCTAAGGTCTGTCTTACACCACACAATTGACATTCATCGGTTTCGATAATTTTAGCTCTAAAAAGTTTGCTGCGAGTGTAAAGAATATGGTGGTTGATTTTGAATTGAAACATCGAGAGTTTTATGTTTTTGGTGACTTTAAACGGGAGAATGTATAAGGACTCGATGCTCTGATCAGTAAAACCGGCCTTAGTTAGACGAGCTTTAGATGTAGGTATTTGGAACGTTTTGGAGATGTAAAGTGAGCGTGCTTGCTGACAAGTCCAACATGAAATATTTAAAGGGTGTGTCGCGGACTGTCCTGTAGTAACTGATTCGTTTTCGAGATCACGTTTAAAGGCTTTTTTCCAGTACTTTGGAATGGCGTTGCAAAACTCAAAACAACGCAGAAAGTTTGTTTTTATTTTATACTTTTTCCTAAATTCAGGGAAGGACAAGAAATTTCCTTCTTCGTCTAGGATATCCGATAGGGTGTTTACTCTGGCATTATACCATTGTCGATAAAAAATGGATTTTCCGCCGATTGTGATAAAGTAATTATTCCATAAGATCTCATTTTCTATTTCTTTTTTTGTTGTGGGAGTGTGCTTGATAATCTCTTCCCAAACATTCAAGACGTCGCGGTAAAAAAGTGGAAGGAAGGACAATTCAGGCAAATTTTAAAAGAGAAATTGCATGCGAACAGCAGTGGGCCACCTACGTGATGTAATAGATCGAAGGGTATTTTCTTCCAGGACTGCGTTTGAGCGTTGAGGAAACGTTTTACCCAACCTGCTTTCAAAGATTTATTTATGATTTTAAAAGCAGGCATATTAAGTCCGCCGTCCTTAATCTTACCAATCATTGTGGAATGTTTGATTTTAGGCGGTTTGTGGTTCCATACGAAGCTAGAGAGAAGCTTACTCACTTGGTCAACACATCCACTGGGTACACTCAGAACAGAGGCAATAAAAACTATCTTTGAAAGAGCTAAATTTTTGACAATGTTTATTTTCCCGTAAAGTGTGAGATCTCGTGATGACCAGAAGTTAAGACATTTTTCTAGAGCAAGCAATCTTTTTTCAAAATCATCTTTTACGGATATTTCCGTGTCACGGGAGAAGCAAACGCCGAGACACACACACTTCAGGGGCCAATTAATGCCAAGCGATTCGTGGATTGTGGATTGTTTTTTCCCAACCACATTGCCTCCGTTTTTGATTTGTTTAGTTCCAATCCCGAACAACTTTTAAAAGCCTCCAATTTCTCAAAAAGTTTTACAACTGAATCTATGTCTCGCACGAAACATTAGGTGTCGTCTGCATATTGTGAAAGCTTATACTCCTTTCCCTTAATATTTATACCCATTATCGACTGGTCATTTCTTATTTATTTATTTCTTTTTATTTTTATTTTTTTTCAATACACAACATTTATTAACAAATGTTACTATACTTACAATACTAACAGTACGATGACTACAGTACTTACCAAACAGTATTAATTTACACCATACAACGCGATGCAAAGTAGAAAGAAAAAATAAAATACAAAATTTATTATTGAATTTGCTAAAATTCATCCTTACATACGTACAAAACTTATGGAAAAGCATTTTACCACACGGAAATGAAAAATTTCCGTCTCAGATCCCTCTTTCTAAAAACATACAGGAAAATAGGTAATATCTAAAACAATTTTCAGCTTATTTCAAATCAAAATAATTGCTTCCCAAGTACTTATAGCGGTTACCATTCACACGTGCCCCTCAACGACTTTTTGTTTCATTTTTCGAAACTGAATTTGGGTGGACGTCAATCAATCAATTTAGTTTCGAAAAATGGAAACAAAATCGTTGAGGGCGTGTGACTGATAACCGCTGTAAGCTCAGATAACGCTTGGGAGATTCAGCCTGAAGAAACTCATTTTTCCCTGTTGTAAAGTGTGACTATTCCACGTAAGAAAATGACGCATCATACGCATATACGAGTGCAGCTAGAGAGAGTCTAGTTGAACTCACGGTCAACGGAATGGAAAATGATCTCTCTTAACACAAATGCACTGGGTATGATATCGATCTTCTAGGCGCTTCACTCTATACTGGGTGCAATAAGTGTCACAACTTTCTTGATAAAAAAAAAGAAATGCATTCAATCAATTTCTAAAGAGAAAATGCTGTGAAAAGTGCTGTTGGATTACGACTTCGTTCACAGTACATATATCATGGCCTCCTCTGCCTTGCAGGCAGTGGATCATTGGTATATGCACTTAGGCTCGTGACTGCGAAGACCGATTCTGGAGATGCAAGGCCTGTGGCAGTGTGAACACTGCGTAAATTATCGCGTTCGACGCGTGGAAGTCTTCTTCCTCTGTCTCTTCTCCACCCAGGTCCTCATCCTCTCTACCTCTGCCCTCGACTTAACACGGTCGTCAGCCAGCCATTCCGAGTTGCCGACACTTATTCAACGTGGCTGCCTTCATGTCTCGTTTGCAGACGTCTTTGTAGCGAAGAAGCGGCCGTCCTGTCGATCGTTTGCCTTGAGACAGCTGTCCATAGAGTAGGTCTTTTGGAAGGCGCTCGGGGCCAGTGGCTTAGCCAACGGCGTAGTCTACTCTCTGAGAGGAGGTACTGGATAGTTGGCAGTTCTGCAGTTTCAAGTACTTCCTGGTTGGTGATTTTATCCTTCCAGGTGATCTCAAGAATTTTGCGGAGGAATCTGAAGTGGAGTGTGTTCAGTCTAGCTTCTTGTCTCGTGTATGTAGGCCATGTCTCTCTCCAATACAACAGGGTGCTGAGGACGCAAACAGAGCATTCAAGTCACTATCCAAGGAGAGATTGGAGGTGATTGTTGAGCCAAAGTACTTGAAGGCGTCCACAGAGTTGAGTGCTTGGTTGCTGATCAGGATGGTCGGCTCAGCATCGGTCCCCGGCATTGCCAGTACCTCAGTCTTTTTGATGATGGTAAACCCAAAGTCCTGGCAGCTAGTCGCGAAGCGGTCTATGATCGCTTGTTGTCCGCTCTCTGTGTGACAGACAAAGGCAGCGTCGTCGGCAAAGGGCATCTCTCTTAACAACACTGTCTTCACTTTTTTTCTTAGCGCTGAGACGAGTCAAGTTCAGTAGCTTTCCGTCGTGGCATGTGCGGTGGAGGAGGCCTCCCTCACTGCGGAACTGGAAGGCGTGTTGGAGGATGAGAGAAAAGAAAATACCAAACAGGGTGGGTTCCCACACGCAGCCTTGCTTCTCTCCACTGCGAATTTTGAACGGGCGAAATCAAGAGTCCTGTTGGCGAAATATTGTAACTAAAAGCATATATACACACAAACGAGATGCTTTATCAACTTTATTTATCGTCGAATTTAGGAGTACCTTACTAAGTGAATATCTCCATCGCTGAGTTTATTGCTTTCCGTGGTAATTTTAGCCTTTCTACCACTTTCACTGTATTCCGGATTCCGGATTCCGGATTCCGTTTTCGGATTCCATATTTTAGGGAAACCCTTAGAAAAAAAAGTTTTGCCGTGGAAAAGTACGTTTTGCCCTGAGAAAGTACGTTTTGCCGTGGAAAAGTAAGTTTTGCCGTGGCAGCTGTGGGCCACCGTATTTTTAACGAGGGTTGAACACTTAATGGCCAAAGGCCATAGTTAGTAGTTAGTTTTCTAACTATGCAAAGGCCAATAAACTTGTGGCCCTCAAAAAATAAAACTATGCAAACAAATATAAAAGTTAAAAAGCTAAAATTATAAGAAAGGCAAGTATATCAATATTACAAATTAAGTTAACTATAAAAATTTAAATCCTAAAATGTTCCAAATGTTGCTGCGCTGCGAAGACTGTTTTAAATCGCAATCTAAACTGGTGTACTTTATTGCCTCAAACTATATCCTTGCTAATATGTTACATTCTGGCGACGAGGATGGGATGTTCTACATGCACTAGGACGCATGAGAAATCCTGTGAAGTCTTGACTATCTCTGTGTGAGAAAGAAGTGTGTTTTCGGCCGAGATCGATCGATGAAAGTTTGAGCACGTCGTGCTGCCGATCAAAATGGCGGCAACTGGACTCTTTGGTCGTGTCGGTGAGTTCAGCCCTGAGCGAGAGACTTTTCGTTCCTACGTGGAAAGAATGGATATGTTTTTCATGGCAAACAATATAGTGGAAGAACAAGACGAGGATAACGATGAAGCCAGTCTCGCAGTATAAAAAAGAAAACGTGCTATTTTCCTGACTGGGATTGGACCAGAAGCATATTCTACCCTGAGCAATCTGTTGGAGCTAGCGAAACCAAGAGACACTCCTTTTGCTGGTATTGTGGAAGAGACATTATAATCCAGCGCCATTGGAGATAGCAGAGAGTTTTCATTTTGGAACTCGCTATCAGAAACGAGACGAATCCATCGGTGACTTCATTGTGGCATTAAAGAAGCTATCTATTCATTGTAACTATGGCGAGTGTCTCAACCGAGCTCTGAGAGTCTGTTTTGTGTGTGGACTAAACAATCCCAAAATGCAGAACAAGCTGTTGAATACCCAGGGTCTTACCTTTGAGAAAGCGTGCCAGATAGCAAAGTCAATGGAGATGGCAGAGAGGAAAACCCAAGAATTTCGTCCCATCAGTTCAAGTGATCACAGCCAAGACAACCAACGCATGGTAAGCTTAAATAAACTGAAAACTGTGAACACTAATGCAGCCTCGTGTTACCGGTATGGTGGTAAGCATGAGGCACCAAAGTGTAGATTTAAGTCAGCCAAATGCTATAAATGTAGTAAAGTAGGTCACCTTGCATCAGTTTGTCGCAGTAAAGTTGTCGAGTCTAGTGTGAAATCCAAACAACAGGGAAGTGAAGGTAATGTTCATAATGTGTTAGAATCAAGGAAAGCATGTGATGATGATGAGGAACTAGGTATTTATTCCTTGTATGCAGTTGGTACAGATAAGTTTACCAACAAAAGGTATAACTTAGAAGTGTCCATAAATGGTTCACTAGTTGCAATGGACGTAGATACCGCTGCTGATTACTCAATAATGAGTAAGAGCAAATATACTCAGAAATTTAGTAATTTCCCACTTCATCCATAAAATGCTGAATTTAAAACCTATACTGGTGAAACCCTCACAGTCTGTGGTGAAATGCAGTGTGATATTGTGTACAAGGGCCATAAGTATACACTGCCAATTATTGTAGCTAATTATGAGAATATGCCTACTTTGCTGGGTAGAAATTGGCTTAACCGTATAAAGCTTGTATGGGCGGGTGAAATATTTAGTCTAACAAGATCTGGATTAGAAGAAGCCAAAAGTCAACTTGATGATTTACTCGCTAAACATAGTGAGCTGTTTAAAGATAGCTATGAGGGTATGAGAGGGTTAGAAGCACACATCACCATGAAAGATGGTGCAAAACCCATATTTGTTAAACCACGAAGGGTTCCCTATGCATTGAAAGATGAAGTTGAAAGGGAGTTGGATAAACTCGAGAAAAATGGGGAAATCAGACAGGGCAAGTCCAATAGTAGTTGTACCAAAAACTGACAAGTCAGTTAGAATTTGTTGGGACTACAAAGTAATCATCAACTCAGCTGTGGAAGATGAACGATAGAGAGCTTTAGATTTTAGTACGAGAACGACTACGAGTACAAGATTTTCTCACAGACCAACAGTGAGCGTGCGCAAACCAGCGTCATTTTGGCGGGAAAAACGTGATGCCGTCGTCCTTTTAGTACGAGATTTTGCAAAAATGTCGTCGAATCAAAACAAGTCAACAACACGGTAGCAATTTGGGCATTTTTTGATGAGCAAAATGGCTCAGTTACCAGTAATAAGATTAACTGAGCAACCTATACTGCTAACAAAAAGTAAGATTAAGCGTACGGGTTATAAATTTCCTTAGTATTTTCGCTATAAAGGGGCAGTCAAAACTCGTACTCGTTCTCGTCCTCGACGTAGAATCTAAAGCTCTCTAATATCCCCTTCCCACCCAACAGGACTGGTATGCTGCTCTCTCGGGGTCAAAGTTTTTCAGAAAACTTGATTTGTCCCATGCCTGTGCTCAGCTAAATGTTGATGCAGAAAGTCGTGAATACGTGACAATTAGCACACACAAGGGACTTTACTCCTACACCAAACTACCATACGGGGTTAAATCGGCACCTAAGATATTCCAAGCTAAAATGGATGTGATTTTACATGGGGTTCCAAACTGTGTGTGGACAAAAGACATTTTGAGTCACGCGTCACGCAATTGTACGCGTAGGTTTTTGTTGTGACCAGATTTCACTTTTTGATTGACAGTTACTCTGATTTTGTAATTCGCACGTGGTCAGGTTTTTGAGTTGTTGTCGGAGTCGTCGCTAGAGTCGAGATGAAAATAGAAAACTAAAGAAACCGTGAAATTAAACCGTGAGTTTTCTGAACCGAAATACCGTTTGTTGTCTACACAACATTTTGGCGACCACGACGGGATCAACCGAGAAACCGTTTTGAAGAATTACCGGGAGGTTTACCGTACGCAAGCACTGTGGTAAGGTTGAATTTTAATTTGTGATTTTGCCGCTCAAGATGAGTCAGGACGGCGTAAAAGAAACTGGCGGTGAGGATGGTCCGGGAACCGAACAGACCGAAGACAAGGATGATGAAAAGAAACTTGAAAGGGAGAAAACGCTTTTGAATCTGAAAAAACAAAAGAGAATACGAAAAACCGAGATGACAAAAATTCGCCATCACATGGAGAAGCTTTGCATCACGCCGAAGGATTCGCCGAAGGACGTAGACGCTATTGAGAAAGATATCGAGCAACTTTGGTCGCTTCTGGAAATCACACTGGAAATACTGGACGAACTATGTGTTGTTTATTTGAAAAATGGAGAGGAAGCGGATAAACAGGCGGCTATGGAAGAAGGACAAATGCTTGAATCGGAAATTCAAACCGCTATTGAAAAGGCACAC
>NC_090892.1:62368633-62376133 GCF_036669925.1 Montipora capricornis | reverse complement strand
AACCTATGTAGTTAGGACAAGACATAAAACGTGATATGTTCACACTGATCATCTGATAAGGGTACAAGATAATGTACCAGATGATGTCACTGAGGCAGAGGTCATGATGCCTGAATCAAGTAGTCAGACTGTTACTGATATTAATGTGAATCCTCTTGATAGTATTTGAGACCCACATGTATAAATCTGTCTGAAAGCGAGGATTCTGTTTTATCTCCTACCGTTGTAAGTAGCCTACCTACAATTTTAGGAAGATCTAAGAGGGTTTGAAAACCAGTTGTTAAACTTGACCTGTAGTAGTAGCTTTTGCCTTAGGTAGAAGTGCACTGCTAATGTTGGGGGAAAGCAATGTAATATATTAAGGTAACCGGAAGTTGTGTTAAGGTATTGCATCATCATTCTTGTACCCAAGATGCGTAGCGAATAAAGTGTGGTGTTGTGTTGGCAATCGAAACTGGTGTAGTTTATTGCCTCAAACTATATCCTTGCTAATATGTTACATTGAGAAACTGTTTTTATTCTAAACGTGATTTTACAGCAAATTTGTTCAGTTAAAATACGTTTAATAGATGGAAGCTAAAAATGGGCTGAAAACTTGCTACATACTGAAATAGGAGGTTGTGTCCCAATGGCTTACACGTTGTAGAGATCGAAACTTCTGCAGAATATGAATACTCCTGCATGGTTCGAT
This sequence comes from Montipora capricornis, assembly GCF_036669925.1. Lineage (NCBI taxonomy): Eukaryota > Metazoa > Cnidaria > Anthozoa > Scleractinia > Acroporidae > Montipora > Montipora capricornis. The sequence continues at coordinate 62,375,442 of NC_090892.1, read as the reverse complement.
CGTTTTCGATGCAAACTGATTCCTGCACAAGTTTCTTTCCCCCCTAAATTTGCAATTTTTTTGCAACAGCAAGTTCCTTCAGAAACGTGCTTCTAAAAATTCTGCACAATCACTAAATTAGCACTTTTTCTCGCAAAACTATTCAAGGCAAATTATCCGCTCAAACCGGTTCAACAATTTGGAAGGGATGTCTTATTAGAATGATTAACTCAACACAAACTGAAAACTGTTTTACTTAACGGCAATGTTATGGTACCATATGAAACCCCAATAAAAATGGGCCCTTTGCAGGATAGTGATCACATGGTACAAATCCGCCATACTGGGACGCAAATTGCGCACTGGGACATCTAAAACAAAGCTAGTTAATCTAAATTTCTTTGTTTTAGATGTCCCAGTGGGTAATTTGCGTCCCAGTATAGTGGTTTTTGTACCATGTGATCACTATCCTGCAAAGGGCCCATTGCTTAACAAGATTCACATATTAATGTGACGTAATAAATTACCATGGCAACAAAATAACCATCCAAAACGCCCTATATTTCGTGCTGTAAGCGTTTAAACGAAGTCGGTGACCCCCAATTTTAATTGCTGAAAAGTGATTAGCAGGCTAAGATAAAACTCTCTGCAAAGTTTTAAAAAATTATCCGGAACGGATTCAGAACCACCTTAAAATTTTCCAGTTGTGAAGGTTGCTATGAATCTGCTTCAGAGAATTTTTTAAAACTTTGCAGAGTTTTATCTTAGCCTGCCAATCACTCTCCAGCAATAAAAAATGGGGGTTACCGGGTTTGTTTTATAGGGCGGTTTTAGGTGGTTGTGGTTGTTGCCATGGTAACCTATTACGTCACATCAATGCGTTCGTCTTGTTAAAGACCCAGTGAAGACCATTAGCCATTGCGCACGTCTGTTTTTGTTTTGGTTTGCATTGGAGCAAGACATCGATTGTTTCTTCGTCCATCGCTGTTGCCATCGTGGAAATTACTTTTTGACAACTTGAGGCATGGAATCTTCCATCCCAGTTTCTGAATTGCCTGCAGAAAATTATGCCGCTGTCGTTGTAAATGTCTACGGATCGTTTATTGGAGACGACGAAGATCATGTCGACGATAGCTCGACGGAGATTTGTTGATATTTGTACGATACCGCGATGGCAAATTTCCTGTCTTAGGTTTGGATTTCGAAATGCTGATGGTACGTCTTTTGTTCGCTAATAATATATAGATTTAGCCAAGCCTAAAAGCGGAGCTCCCTGGTTATTTATTCATACTGCATGTAGGGTTAGTGAAAATAAAAGGTTTCGAGTTGTCCGTGCTTTGATGTTTTTACGGTTGCTGCTTTAATAATTAAATCATTTTCTTTGCTTTCTTCTACAAAAAAATTCATTGCCTAACTAGTGAATTCCATGGTAAATTTTACACTAAAAACCGATATCGCATGAATCACGAAGCGATGAGTACGATATTGCTTTTTCGAGTGAAATTTGCTTTGGAATTGACCAGTTTGGCAATGAATTTTTCTTGAACCGCATGGGTTTTTAAAACTAGACGCTCTATGAGCGTACACTGGGCTGCCTGTTGTACGTGTTACTCAAAAACAGAAGGGACTGAATTGGAGTGGTATTAAACTGCAGCGTTCCAGGCAATTTTTTCAAGTCGGGGGTCATTAAGACCATTTAAGGGGTCACCCAGAAGTCGTACCAGCAGTGGCCCTTTGGCTCCACGTTAAAACGACGAAACAGATCTTTTTCTTAGGTTTCATCTGCAAATGGTTAGGCTTTCTAGTCTTCTCGGATAAGGACGATGGTCCCGTCTCACAATCCTTCAATGTTCATAATCCTGTGGGACATAAAAGAACCCGCACACTTGTCGCAAAGAGTAGGGCATGTAGTTCCCGGTGTTGTGGTCTGTCTTCTGTGGTGTATCATGGTTGGGAGGGTAAATGCTCGGAGAGCTGGTGGTTAACCTCGTAGGGGACCTATGTTCTATTGTTGATTCCTCCATGTATGTACTCATACTCGATCAGCAAATAAATAAATAAATAAAAACCTGTCTACCGGCCTATTAATCATTTGTCAGAACGAAGAAATTCCTGTTCTCTTTAGAAAAAATAGACATGCATTGCTTACGTGTTGTAGTGCAGTAACACAGCGCTTTATTCCATATTGTCAACTGAACTGCGTTTTGTCTTCCAGTTCTTTTTGCGTAATATGTAGCTCTAATAGTACACAATATTGTTTTGGTATTGTATGTATATCATTGTAGTGCCATGGTAGAAGTCAAAGGTAAATGGCCCCCTGAGAAGACAGCAAAGTACTAAACCCGAAAGATTGAAGAAAATAAAAGGGAATAGAGAAACATTGGCTTCCGGGCTGACATGTTGATCACTTTCAAGTTCCCTCACAACTTCTTTTCACCACAAGTTTAAGCGTGCACTCTGAGCATCTGACAGCTTTGTAATACAAAAGCTCATTAAAGTTAATTACTATCTGGCGGGGTTAGTATCTAGATGGGTTATCTAAACAATATACCACTGGTAAATAATGAAGCACAAAAGAGACAACAAGCTTTCATTCAAGTAATTCTTCACTGTCACTTCCAATTTTTTTTTACCTTTGCAGAGTTGAGTACAAAATAAATATAAATTGTCAGACAACTAAGATGCGACTTCGGTAAACACTGTGATGCATTCAAGGCGTTCGATTCCTTCAATGCAGGTTAATTAAATGTTCTCCTGTGTGCACCAGACAAATCTACGCATTACCCCAGCCCCCTCAAACGTAACAAAATACGCACTCTATGCACAGACACCACTTAGCAGGCGAGTGACAGGCAACACTTTTCATGACACGGAAATAAATAAATAAATAAATAAATAAAATAAAATAAAACTAGACGCTTTTTGAGCATACACTGGGTTGCCTGAGGTACGTGTTACAGAAGGGACTGAGTTGGGTGGTATTGAACTGCGGCGTTCCAGGCTATTTTTTCAAGTCATGGGTCATTTACACCATTTAAGAGGTCACCCAGACGTCGTGCCAGCAGAGTCCCTTTGGCTCACACGTTCATAAGACGGAACAGATCTTTTTCTGAGCTTAAAAACCAGGCTACCAGCCTAATGATAATTTATCCGAAAGAAAAAAAGCCTGTCATCTTTAGAAAAGATAGGCACGCATTGCGTACGTGTGGTAGTGCAGTAACACAGCGCTTTATTCCATATCGTCAACTGTCTTCCAGGAGATTCAAGTTGTCTTTGCGTAATATGTAGCTCTAAGAGAGGTTTTGCACGGCAGCCTTGTTGCATGGCAGAAACAATAAAAACGTTTTGCATAAGAAAGAACATTTGATCCCATAGGGAAAAGAATCTATTGTATGTAATCTATTTTGCTGCCATGCAAAACCTCTATACCACACGATATTGTTTTGGTATGGTATATCATTGTACTGCCATGGTAGAAGTCTGAGGTTAATAGCCCCCTGAGAAGACATGTGGTTACTAGCAAAGTACTAAACCCAGAAAGATTGAAGAAAGTCGAAAAACATTGGCTTTTAGGCTGACATGCTGATCATTTTCAAGTTCCCTCACAACTTCTTTTCACCACAAGTTTAAGCGTGCACTCCGAGCATTGACAGCTTTGTCATACTGAAGTTCACTCACGTTTTACCTCTGTCCGGCGGGGTTAGTATCTGAATGGGTGACCTAAAAATATACCACTGCGTAACAAAAGCATAAGACCGGAAATTCTATTTTAACGCTCAAAAATGCGAACTAAGTAAGGTACAGATTTGTTAGCTTGCTTTATGCAAAACAAATTTGATGCAAAAGTCAATAAATATTGATACAGAGTTTTTAGGAAGAGCAGAAAGAAGTTTTCAGGACGGTCGATCGAGGATAAAATATTTTGCCGTCAGCAACAAAAACAACATTAATTTTAAACCGCAAATATAAAAAGTTATCATCAGCAAAAAACATTTTGGGAGATTTTTGCTAAGCTGAATTTCGTTATTGTAGTTTTGGCTGCACAAGTAAATCGCAAAATCGAAAGTGACATCGAATTCAGCGGGTGCCGTGATCAAGTTACCGCGGCGTGTTTACTCGCGAAACAGTGAAGCATCTGTGTCAAATGATGGCAAGATACCGAGTTTTTTGTTTTTGTTAGTTTTCTTTTTCTTTCAAGTGTTATAAAGTTTGACAAAAAAAGTGCGAATTCAACGCAAAGATCGCAATCTCGCAACTCTTGAGGTTGACCATTATATCTTCACGCATTGGAAGGCGAAGCGTTCTGGAAAATCTATGAAAATCAAGCTTGGGAGCGTTACTCAAAGCTTCATAGAGCAGAAGAAACTGATGCACTAGGAAGATCAAAAACAGATTACGGGTAAAGACAATATTGAAAAGATGAAAGAAAAAGATTGTTTGCACGAAGCAGGTCATTGGAGGGTTCTTAAATAGTTGCAGGGTGTGCACGTGTGGGGCACCAAAAGACTGAGTAGTCATGTGACTCCTGCGGTTGCGATCAAGATCCGCTTCATCATCACTGCCCCAAGGTGGAGTGCTACCATTTTGTGCAGTGGATGCGGGGTCAAAGGGGACCCTGTGAGCTAGGAAGATCCTAGCACCATGTAAACTGCCTTCGCTTGGAAGTTCCTGGTACTAAGGACAAAAAAACAAACATGGAGAGTGGAAGGAGCCAAATTACATGTTTGTTGTTCTCGCCCGCCATCTTGCTTTCATTCTCCACTTCCACCTAGACAGAAATTTCTGCATGTAAACCAAACGAAAAGTTGTTTCGCCTTCTAGGATCCTCCTAGTGCTAAGATCTTCCTACCTCCATGTAAACAGCCCCCTAGTCTCTGTTTAAATCAGGGATTTCGCAATCGCAAAAAGTTATCCTATAGCTCTGAAAACTACCATCGGAAATCAAGAATTTTGAGAAGTTAGAGGTTAATTCAGAGATTTGACTGAAATCTTGCGGCAATCAGTCACCTGGGACATGTATTGACTGCACAATCTAACATGCACGTTTACTGTGGTAAGAAAAAAGTAATTGACTTAACTTTTTAAAACAGGAGTCGATTATTGAACTCACTGCCCTTCCATATCGCGACCTTCCTCCAAATAGAAAATTTGTAGATGCCCCTCATCGATACTGATGTCAACGTCTTCGTCACGCTTTTGTCGAAGAATTGGTCTTCATTAGAGTCACTGGCTGCTTCCTCTTCACCCTTGTTCAGATCTCCACCTTGCCTGAAGTTCATATGCACTTTACAGGGGCGTAGCGTCCATATACGCACGTACGTACGTGCGTACAGCTCAAATCCGGGGATCCTAATTCCATGGAGGCATTAATGTTTAAAAGTCAATATAAAATCGGGCCGAGTTTTGTAAATTTTAAATTAACTGGTGTCTCTCTGAGTGAGTATTTCCAGTATCTTTTCATTAACCCCTACAGGCCTTGCCAAACGGATCCAACTTCATCCAACATTAGGGACTTTAAGATAGTAGACAACGGTAGGCTGGGACGGTTGGATGCGTATACCGGCGACTTTGGACGAGTACGGTAGAAAGGCGCGAAAATTTTTAACTTAAGATTCGGCCAACACGACCGTAGGATGGTGGAATAAACATATCTTTTGAAGAGGCGAGAAATTCTCTTGTAATTTCTTTTGCAGAAGGTTCAATTAGCGAGGAGGAATTTCTTATTTTATACCATGAATACAAATCAGTGAATCCTCTTTATCCTTACTGGGAATTTGAACCATTTTGTTTAGATTCCTTGGATTTTAGGGAGTGTAAACCCGCTAAGGGGAATTGGTTCATAAACAAAAAATGCGGCTACAATTATCTCTTTTACCTTTCTTTTCTGCTTTCCTCCTGTGTCATGGTGGATTATGGATAACGCTACATTGAGAACAAGCAAGTTTTGGTTGACCCGCGATGTGGCCGAGTAATGTCTTTGAATGAACTCAGAATTTTTGCTTGATTTTTTCATTTCAGCGATGGATAAATCAAGACAAACACAATTAACCCATTGGATGATCAGTTTTCAATGCATAATCAAGGAAAAGACTAAAATAGTGCGAATAAGTATGGATGAATTCCTACCGTTTTCACCGTAGATTCCACGACGAGAAACCCGGCGAAAACATACCGTCCTAGAAGCACGACGGTCAAATGTCACGGGGATTTTGCGTGACATGACACTCATCTAACTGTCCCAGTCTACTGTCGTGTACTATCTTAAAGTCCCTATTGTTAAAAAGTTGCGAACGACAACGAAGTGGCCAAACGAATGCAACGTGTTGGGTCCAGCATGTTAGACTCAAGGTTCTGGAACCAAAATCTACCTAAAATCCTTAGAAAACAAACTCTTACCCTGTTGGCGTTTTCAAGTTCCTTTTAAAATTATCAATAGAGTCACTCTCTCTCTGATAGCAAATGCGTGGTCTCCAGACGTTTTGCACCATTTAGGTGTGAAGAACCTTGCGAAGACCCAGGGCGTCACTGCGTAGGGGGTAGCGCCCCGGGGTCTTGACTTGCAAAAGATCCTGCAGATACATTGGCGCCATGCCCCCGAGAGCTTTGAAAACAAGAAGGGCTATCTGTTCGAAGAGAGATTGCATGCTCTAGCTTTCGTCGCTCAGATATTCAAGACTTGGCCCCTTCACCATTCTGAAGCTTGAACTGACGTGGCAACGCGCGAAACAGATGCAACGAATAAACCATCACCATGGATACCGATAGCCGCAGCGCAAGCGCGCGTGCAACGCTGTTGAATGTAATGGCCAAACAAATGCCACACTGTTGTT
>NC_090892.1:62356133-62363633 GCF_036669925.1 Montipora capricornis | reverse complement strand
TCAGGCGAATGTTTGATGAAGTCCGTTACGAAGTTTAAAGATTTCTTCGTCCGTATATTTTCAACAAAGACTATTACCGGTGCATCTTTCAAACAATGTTTCGAAGAAACTGTGCTTCACAATAATTCGGATGAATATAAAATGAAAGTTCAAATTTGCGCCCAAAAAGTTTAAAGGAGAACCAAACATTTCGAGGATAAATACTACAGTCTTCAAGCAATGACCATTTTGCCTAATTTATTTACAAAGAACCTGAAGAACCATAGACGGGAGTTATCAAGAACAACCCCGCGATACTTCGAGTAATGTTCACAAATCTCGTTTTTCATAGGTTCGACATCGCGAAAGAACATTTTGCACCGTGTTTTACTGTTTGATCTGGGCCTGAAGTTAATTGATTCTTTTTCATGAACCTAAGAGCTAAATTCAATTTTCCGTAAAACAAACCAATCACGATGGTTTCTCGTGATAATGCCAGGTCCTTTCATGACTGCGGGAAGTAGAATGGGATTTGTTCGGGCACGGGATACAGAAGCGGGAACAACTGATTTTGACCAATCATCATTCCAATGGGCGCTAAAGGCCAGCGGAATACAATAAATTTCAGTTCATCGAAAAAAGAACTGTAAGCCTTTTAGCTACCTACCCCGAACTTGCAGGAAGCTTAAATCTATATTTAGCAGAAACTGAAGCAACATCTATTCAAAGACCTCACGGATAATTAAATTGTATGGGAACTTCGTCATAGCTGAAAGCCGGGTCCCCATAAACAGGCCAAGCGAGTTTTAATAACTTCTGAAAATGTGGTCCCATGTGCTTACAAGAAGCTACAGGTATTGCTAAATCCCAGACATATGTCCTGTTTAAGGATTAACAACTAAACATTGTTGTTTCCGGATCACGAGCGGTAAATTGACTCAGCCTCAATCAAGAAGGACGAGAGAACTCCTTGCTCGAAGAAATTGGAAGGAGTGTTAAGACTGATGTGAACAACAATACAACAGAAAGATTAGTCAAGGAAAAACGTGGTGTCTTTTGAGCAACCAGTTTGGAGGATATGACCCACAGTGTTAATATGTCCGAGAAGCAATCCTTGCTCGGAAATCACTCATACGATAGTCGACCTTATTATAGCGGTGTAAGAATGGTTGATCAGTCAACGAACTCCAGCGACTTAGACACCACGACCAGTGTTGGCGTTTTCAAATCTCGCTCAGTTCTTCAACTTCCCACAGAGGACTTTTACCATCGGGGAATTCCTATCTGGAGGTCAAGTCTGCTGGTGGTTAATGCAGCATTAGGTGCCGGCATTTTGAACTTTCCTCAAGCCTATGCCAAATGCGGTGGAATCGCCACCGCTGTCACTATACAAATGGTAAGTTGATAGTATACGTGTTCTTGTCAAGTATTTTCCCAAAGCTCAGTTAAAATCATGGAAAATCCCACTTTTAAAAATTGTAACCTTTGAGCTTTTCTTTGCTTCAATGTACCTCCCAGAAGACTTGACTCGCGGGAGATCTTCCCATATGGATTGCACAGTTGGTGTTGGTGAGAAAATTCATTGCCGAAGACTGTTAGATTTTTAAGCTGCCGGCTCATTATTTGAATAATTTGAGGGCTTGGGATTTTTGGAGCTAGTTTTGCCTATTTCTGGAGAGAATAGATTGACTTGAAGCTTGCTCGAGAGATCGTACCTTGTAAGCTTATTACCGGTACCTTAGGTGAAAAAGCCACTTTATACCGAAGCCACAACGATTTATTTCAAGAAATTAGGACATCAGCCTTTTTAATCTGTTTAAATATCATTTGTAAATCCTCTCGTTATTGCTCTAATCTAAGAGAGAGTGTTTATACTCAGAAACGTGATTTTGTACTAATTCTGGCCCCAGTTGTTCAAAAGGTGGATAGCGCTATCTACCAGATAAATCACTATCCGCTGGATAGCGCAATTGGTTTTGGTACATGTAGTGTTTATCTACTGGATAGTGATTTATCCGGCGGATAGCGCTATCCATCGTTTGAACAACTGGCGACTGGATGTTATCCTGTCATAATAAAATTGGAAAGCTGCCAGAGGTACTCATCATGAGCTTGCAGGTGTGAGTTACGTCTGAACAAATTTTACGGACTAAAGGTCAAAGTTTCTAAGCGAAGAGTCCAGCACTCTGGAAATAAAATAGCCTGACTTGTGGCTGTACAATGTGCTTTGTTTTTGTGATCCCCATTCGTAAGTGGTCGACCAGCCATGGACCTCAACAGAAGGAACTCCAGTTCAGCCTATAAGTGTCTGCAGAATACACTGCCACTTTAAAGCAAACCCTATTATTTGTTGAACATATGAGTACGTAGATACGAGGCGAGGATGAAGACAGACCCTGGGAAGGAATAACCGATAGAGCGCCATATATCATAACATGTATGAAGTATACCTTGCACTTCTTTGTTATCCCTCTGGATAGATCAAAGCCTACTAAAATCTTAGAATGAAGATATGAATCACTATGACAAGAAGAAACAAGCATGTGATAATTATGTTCTTAATTAAAAGGCATGACACTGCGTATCTATTGTTACTGTAGTTAAAATTTTCCTTGGTGAAAATATTTCAAACTATAGTTTGAAATTTTAACTACTACATATCCACTGACTCCACTGCATATCCACATATCCACTTTTAGAATAATTTATACTAATTAATCAGAGCATTATTAGGAGAAGGGTAGAATCCAGCCTCTTCTGAGGTGTGGCTTCAAATTGGAAGGGTGTTATGAAGGTAATACTCTGTGTCCTACCCTTTGCGAACAGGGTGTGGGCTTCTTAACCACTTACAGTGTTAGCATCAAGTTTGGTAATAATTTTGAGACTGAGGGTTTTGTGTCCTTATTTGGGAAGACTTTAAATTCAAACCATTTTCAGAGGTAATAAGGCAGAACTTTCTCTTTTGCTTGTTTTAAGACTGTGAGTGAAAGGTCCTGCTGGGATTTGAACCAGCAACCTTCAGCATGGTAGACTGATTCTCAACTATCAGATACAATCTGTTAAAGGAACAGCATTTGCATGTTTTGGAATACCAGAACACAATGTCAGCAACTACCATACATATCGGGCCTTCTCTTAGCCTGACAATCTTCGATGACCTTTGCTCGAATAAAGAAATAGAATCTTCCTCCCATGTGTACTGGAGACCTGGTTATGACATCTCATTCCCAATCTTTACAAAACCTCGCGAAAACAAAATTATGGCAAAGATAAAAACAGAAAGAGAAAATGGTAAACAAGGGCTTGAAACGATATTTGGTTTGAATAGGTTTACTTCTCATAGAGCTTCCAAAACTTGAGGTAGTCGTAAATTCTTTTATTCAAATATTTTCAGTGCAACAATATATTCGAGATCAAATGATAGCAAGTGATTCACCTCAGAATCGTTCATTTCCCTTTTCATACGGAGCGACCGCCGGCCAAAATCCAGCCAGCGATCACCTCAGACTCAGCTGGCAAATTTTGGTGGCATTTAATGACAACCCTGCCATTGCACCCTTGCCATGGTGTCTCCAATAATACATGTCCCATCCCTAACATATTCAGGTTTATGAGACCAACTGAGGGCTCAGCTAGTTTAGTCCTGGTTTTACAAAAGGCTTCCTTTAAGTAGCTTGTATTCATCCTTTGGCTGGGTTCTATATAGATCATGTCCATTCAAATGCCTATTTCCTGGAGATCAATAATTTATTGCATCCTGTATCCCTTCTTAACTCCACAGGTGGGTGGACCATAGTGTGAAAAAGTATTCATAAATAAATAATGAAATTAAGAAAGCAAGGAAAGCAAAAGTTTTTAAGTGATTTTATTCCTGATCTGTGCATCAGGTATGGGTATCATTGCAAAGCCAAGTTATGTGCAGACATGAGACCTTCAAATGCATCCGAGTTGATTGATCCGGGTTGAAGTATTATCAGAACGTTCGAATAAAAGGCAATAGATTACTAAAATACTTAGTAGTAAGAATAAAGGACAAAAATAGACAAACTTGCAGATATTTCCTCTGTCCACCTTTGAAGGTAGAAATCAGAATAAATCTGCAAAATTTGATTGAAAATGCCATTAACTGAAACATACATTGAGCAATTCGATGATGATTTCATATTACACTTATCCATATGTGTGAACAACTAGTAATACTAGACAATAGTGTCACGCATGCATGAAACTGTAACACAAGTTTGTATCCAACAACAAGTAATGTTATTTTTACAGTGTTTGCTGGTATTCATCACTGGAGCATTCCTCATTCTGGCCTATTGTGCTGACAAACATGGATCACAAAATTTCCAAGACGTAATCCGAGATATCCTAGGACCAGTAGCATATGTCTTCACACAGATTGTTATAGTACTGTACATGTTTGGATCAACCATTGCTTATATGATTTTGATTGGGGACCAGCTTCAAAGTGGTATGAAAAAATGTGTTTTATAATAATATGAAAGGAAGTGTATTTATATAGAACCCATTGGGAACTCGGAAAAATCTGAGCCCCAGATGGGATTCGAACCCACAACCCTCCATGATCTAGTCAGATGCTCTAACCACTGAGTTACTGGAGGTTCTATGATGAGCAAGGGGAAAATGTGGGCCTTTGACTCGAGCTGCATCACGCAGCTCTATCTAAAGCATATCTGAGATGCGGCCAACCAACCACCCAAGTGAGCGAATGTGAGAATGATATAAACATATGATATACACATTTCATTTCATATGTGTAGGAAGGGTATTCATTCTGCAGACGTAAACACTGCTCAGCTTCGACGCCGGACCTGGGGCTTAGATAAGGGTGGTCCCAAGGACTGCAGAAGTCTGCATTCCTCCAACCACATCCAGTATCCAGAAATCTTTTTTAAAAAAACCCTCCAACAAGACAGACATCCAGACTGGACACCACACCCAAACAACTAACCACCAACAGCACCATCTTGGTCGACATAGATAATTCTTCCTGATTTCCTTTGCCAGAGGAGAGTAGTCCAGGAGGTCCACATAAGCTAATAGCTGCCGATGCAGGTTAAAATTACTTTTTGTAATTTTAACCTGCTTTATCAAATAAAGAACTGACTGACTGACTGAGTTGGTGATTTTTTCATCCTCTCTAACGAAATGGACAAACACCTACTCATGAGCTCCTCAATCCACCACAGTGACGTCTTCTATCCCATCAGATCTCCTCATTCCCTTCCCTGGGCAGGGGGGGTGGGGGGTGGGAGCTAGCTACCCTATATGGGTTACACAGGTATATGCTGCTTTGAAGGGTATGGTTTTCAAGCAGTTTATTCAAGGATGGAATACCGGTATATAAATCAGAGCGTTTGGGTCTAGAATAGGGTATCATTTTACAGGAAACTGACCAGTTGGTCGAAGATTTTGTCTCAACTAAGGAAACCAGTAATTGTCACTCAAAAAGAGAGTTTAAAAAAATCAAATCTGCAAGTTACATAAGGTTTTCTTTTGGCGAGACTGTGCTAGTGACCTGAGTAATTTCTGGAAAACAGCTACTCTAGGGTAGGGGGGATTTGGGGAGTTTACCTTAGTGTATATGGGGTAGCAAAACTCGGCGGGTCCCAGCAGCACATCCCCACCCAGAAATTCCTAAAGTACCCCCTGAACTCAAAATAAACCTGCTGATAAAATCACTCCATCAGCAGGCTCTAAATTATTTTATCATTAATTTTTATGACAGTCTTTACTTTTTCTTTTCAGTTGGAAAAGCGATTCAGTCGCATCCTCCTTGGTACTTACGTCGACAGTTTCTCATGTGTTTTGTGTCCATTGTATTTCTTTTACCTCTGTGTCTGCCAAAGACCTTAAAAGTTCTTAGCTATTCAAGGTAGGCTTAACATTTATGCAGAGACTTGAGCTTTAGGCTGAAGAGATCTGAAATGGGGGGTGAGGAGGAGGGGGGGGGGGGGGGGGGGAAAAAAAAATTTTCACTGATATCCATCAAGAGTTGATACTGACGTATGATGATAGCACCTTTACTATTTCTGATGACAGTAACATCACCTGTAAATTTGAAGCTTTTAAATCTGTCCCTACGGATACAGTACTGGCCTTGATAAGACCATCCTCTGGAAAGTCATGTCATTTACTTAGATCCTCTTCTGGGTTCTCTTCTTCAGTGTACGTGCATGCCTGTCTGAGGGCCCGCTTGGGAGTGAAAGGGTTAATAGCTCCTTCTGTTTGTAAGAAATATCTACCGCCATAGTACTAGAATCCTTAAAAATAAATGCACTTAGGAGTTGCCATATTCAGAATCCAGAAATGCAAAATTTAGGACTAATATATTATGTAACATCAAGGAAAAGTTGACTGTCACTTATACTCGGAGATTTGATGGCCTGTATGGGAGACCAGGAGATTCGTTCAGTATCTGGGACACACCCAGATAATCAGGGAGAGTTGACATATATACATAATGACAAACAATAATATCCAGTTTTGCTGTGTCCCTGAAAAAAAAAAAAAGGTTTAATAACACACAAGCATGTTAAATAATTTGATTAATTAAATATCCCCTTTCATTTCATTTATTTACCCTACATGTAGTCTTACCTGTTGCTTTATAAAACTTGAGGTCAATACTGTAAAATTCTTTTTTTGTGGAAATAGCAAGATTAAGTTTTCTTGAACTTTTTTGGTTTTTTTTAGTGCTCTTGGGACAATTGGAGCATTTTTTGTTTGTACAGTAACATCTGTGAGGTATTTTGAGGGAACATATACAGTCCATTCAGATCTTATAGAGTAAGTAACTTATCCTCATAGCTGAAAACACATGTTCAAGAATGCAATGATCAATATTATTGTTTCTGGTGAAGGCATTCACTTGAAGGTCTCAAATAACTCTGAGTACAGAACAACCCAGTTTTTTAATGCCAAATTCAACATGTTTAAAGGAAGGGAGACAGCAAAAAATGTGTTTGGATAAGGATTTGGGGGTGAAATAACAAGTTAGGACAATGTGCGAACCAGCAAGTCATGCGAGCCATGGCTGTGAGCCATGGCTGCGAGCCATGACTGCGAGTTATGCGAGCCACGGCTGCGAGTTATGCGAGCCATGGCTGTGAGTTATGCGAGCCATGGCTGCGAGCCATGTGAGCCATGACTGCGAGCCATGCAAGCCATGACTGAGAGTAATGCGAGCCATGACTGCGAGTTATGCGAGCATGGCTGCGAGTCATGCGAGTCAACATATGAGTCACACAGTTATTTAAAGCAAACTGTTTTAAAATGGGTGCTTAGACTTAATAACTGTTTATCAGTGCTATTTGAAATGGATGCTTAGACTTAAATGCGAAATTCACATGGCTCGCAGATTGTTCAGCCGCAGAAATAACTTGCGTAAAAAAATAGTTTGCCACTGCACATAAAATAAAATAAAATACACTGTAACAGTAATTAATCTAGATAAAAGACTGGTGTGGACTCCATTGGTCAGCACTCAGAATAATC
>NC_090892.1:62346133-62351133 GCF_036669925.1 Montipora capricornis | reverse complement strand
ATCTATGCAGAACTAAAGAAAGCAAGTGTTCCCAGATTTGGGATTGTCACTGTGATAGCAATGGGAATTTGCACAACTGCGTATGCTATAACGGGCTCATTTGGCTATCTAACATTTGGAGTGAACGTTAAAAGTGATGTGCTATTAAATTACCATCCTAATGATGTTCTGGTGAACATTGCAAGAGTTGTGTTAACAATAATAGTCCTGTCTACTACAGCAATGGTTCTTTTTTGTGGAAGGTGAGGTTTTTGTTTGCTCAAGATATCCAGTTGTTGTCAACAAAGCCTCAAGCAAAATTCACTACAGCATGAATCCATCTTTATTCATTGATTTGGTTACAGACTGATTATACACTGAAAAATTAAGATGAATTAAATTAAGGATTAGTCTGAGATGGTGAAAATTATGGCTTAGAAACTAGATAAGACAGTGTGAAAAACTTGAATGAATTTACAGGACAAATACTCACCAAGTCTTTCTGCTCGACAGTTGAAGCACATGTTTAAGCAGAGGGACCTGGTAAGGATTGGTCACGTGATTCAATGCACGTTTCCATTTCTGTCGGCAACACCAGTTAATGGTAATCTTAGGTGTGCACATTGTTACATATTATTATAACTAGGGAATCTTGAAATCAAGTTGTTCCTAGCAATATGATTCGACAAAGTTGGTGCCCCAATTGAATCCTCTGATAATCAACCTTTATTCTCATGCAAACTTTGTCTCATATTTTCGTTAACAGCAAGCTTTGCTTCTGATTGTGCAAAACCAGCATTTCCATTTGGCCAACAAACAATAGTGCACTTTTAAACCCAATGTTTATAATAGCTTTTTGGGACATCTTCCATTAGACTGTTTATATTAATATTATTTTAAGAGGCCACAATCATAAAACTTATAGAGTCTGTTTCGTTACTTCATCTTCTTTCAATCCCTGTTTTGAGTATTTTAAATGCTCTGTTAATTCATTCATCTTTTATGTTTAACTTATTGGTTTAATTAATACTAAGGGTAAAACCATAATGTGGCGGGTTAGACTCACAGCTCTGCTCTTTCCTGCACCCTTAATAGTTTGCCAAGCCCTTCCCAGGTCCCTTCCAGTGGGCCTGAATGTAAAATAAAGGTTTTTTCAATAAGAAAAGAAAATAATAAATTTTGTGAATTATGAAACAATGTGAAAAAAATTAATGAGAATGCAAGATTCATGCCTTGTCAAAATCAATATTGAGACTGATATTGTGGAGGAACATCAATTCCCTGCAGACAATTCTATGCCTCTGTATTTGCAGTGGGTGAAGCAGAGCTGATCATCCACAGGTATGATCAGTTAGAGTTGCAACTCGTCATCAACTTTTTTGGATCCCTTTTTTCTCATAGAAGCTGTGTAGAAGGCTTGTATCTCTCCTTCTTCAGAATGTCTCCAGCACTTGCTGAAGTTAATGAAAGAAGACGGCGTATCGTACAGACATTAGTATGGTTTGCACTGTCCCTTGTCATTGCATTGTTTGTGACTGACATTGGATATGCAGTGGCACTAATTGGAGGATTAGCTGCATTGTTTATTTTCTTCTATCCAGGTTGGTGAATTTCAAAAGTAAGAATTAAGTTATGCATGGATTCAAACTTTTGAAACTGTTACATACTGTCAGGTATAATGAGAGCAATAGAGCGAGTTTCAATCGAGTGCCGTAAAACCAAAACCAAAGTAATTACTTCGGCCAATCAAATAGGAGGGAGACAATCCAGTAAACCAATCAAAATTCGAAGTAATTACACTAGCCGACACGATTGGTTTAGGTTTCAATTATGATTGGTTGAAAAAACTGGGGCAAGAATTTTGAACCAATCACTGAGTGAAGTAATGCAAAACCAAAGCAATTTCCTAAATCATTACTTTCGACACTCAATTGAAAACCGCTCTAGTCTCTATTAAAAACAAATTGATGTAATATAATTGATGTGATATAATAATTATTGTTATTAATGTAATAATTATTATTAATAATGTAATAATTATAATAATATGATGAAACAACCAGTTATACTATAATAATGCATACCAAATTTAATCACACAAATTTACAAGGCAATCTGTTCTTAAAGCTTTCTGTTTTTATTTTTGGTACATGATTTTGTCTATTTTTTTTGTAAATAAAATATTCTTGTCTGTCCAGATTTAAATTAAGATGATACTTTGGAGATTTCGATCCCTTGTCTTGTTTGTTAAAAGGACGAAGTCATCAGGGAGATTTCAAACTTTGAAAGAAAATTTTCTCTTGAATGTTGTCGTGATCATGTGATCTATATCAGTGGCAAACTGTAGAAGTCAGTAAGGTTATTCAAGAAGCTGATCTGTTTCACAAAAAATTCCTCCCTTTTGTACACCAAAATTCCATGATTATTTTTCCATGCCCCAAACCAAAATCTTTAAAAACCATTTTTCTTCACAGCAGAACTCACCAGTAGTGCTCATGTGTGCAGGAATTATCCCATATTTATCTGTTTTTCTCATATGTGATTCCATTGTTCAATATTATAATCTCTATAATAATTATCTACAATGTTTAGCAAGTGGAGGTGGCTAGTGGTGGATATTTGTGGCTCGGTAAATATCCACCACTAGCCACCAACACTGAGGTGACTAGTTGTTTTAGTATTAACTAAAGCAGTGAGAGATAATAAATTACAGCACAAAAATTTACAACATTTTTGGGCGCAAATTGCTCAGCGGTAAATAGGAGTTTGAGTAGCCAATCAGCGTGCGAGTTCAACGCTATCCACTGTTTTAGTATGTGCTAATATATTAAATCTATAATATTATCTGAGTCTAGATAATGCATATCGTGGTTCATTCTATTTTAGGATTTTATTTGTCTCTCAGAGATACTAGCCTATTTTTGGCTACTCTGAGATTCAAGATGAAATAAAGTTAACTTTTATATGTATGCACTGTAATAATGTATATTTGCTGTCATTGTCCAGGTGGATTTAAATCATCCCTAAAGCAAAATGCAATTTAGATTTATGATCATCCAATGTTACAAATTACATTTTAACCCATTCACTCCTTGGGCATCCCAGGACTTCCCCAGTTGATGAGTAAAATCGTCTGGCCTTAAGGTCTCGGTAAATGAAAATTTTAGTACATTGCTCGATTTTGTTTTTTTTTTTTTTGATTTTTGGCATGAGTGGGTCCTAAATTTTATTTTGGCAGAAAAAGAAAATCAGAAAGTGCTTTTTAACCCTTCTAAAATGAGCTTTTTCTGTTTCCCGCCATAAGTTGCGCGCGAAAAGTGATTGACAGCCCCTGTCTATTGCATGATAAAACACTATTGCGTGACGCAAAAATCAAAATTCTCCCACCTCCAGTCGAGACAGGTTTTAAGCTATCGCTTTGAAACTTTCAGATATGATGGATAATGATATAAACTCAAAAAGGGTGTGAGGAATTTTCCGATTTCCCTTTGTAACTCATTTTATGTCAGTTTCTTTGTGTAAATCGCGCTGGAGATTCGACTTTTTAGTTTGAAATGCAATAATTCCGCTAATACGAGACGTATCCAAATTTCCTCACACCCTTTTTTAGGTCTTTTATCTGTCAATCAGATGCAATAAAAAGGAGGTGAATATTCAGAACGCAAAAGGGCCGGAGCTTCAGCAGAAAACTCGATACCTCTGAGTTTGAGAGCAAAAAAATTGAGCGCCTTTAGAAATAAAATCTCTTATAAGGTAATTTAGTCTTTTAGCTTTA
Source organism: Montipora capricornis (assembly GCF_036669925.1). Classification (NCBI taxonomy): domain Eukaryota; kingdom Metazoa; phylum Cnidaria; class Anthozoa; order Scleractinia; family Acroporidae; genus Montipora; species Montipora capricornis. The sequence goes on along the minus strand of NC_090892.1, from coordinate 62,347,379 downwards.
ATTTGATATATAACTTGCCTTTGTAGCGAAAATACTGGCGCGACTAGAACTTTTTTCTGTGGGCACATCGTTTTCATTTACCGAGACCTTAAGCCGCAGCTACACCAGCATTTTTTTGCTTGCGCTGGTGATGTGATTTTTTCAAACTTTGTCGTGTTGCCAGCACAAGATGGAAATCACATGTGTAGCCACCCTTGAACTGGCGACGCGACTGGCAAAAAAATCGCAAGAAAAAAGTTGCCAGAGTTGAAACTTTCACGACAAAATCGCAGAGATGGTTGCCAGTGTAGCCACCCTGCAACTTTTTGCCTGTGCTTGTGACACGACTAAAGAGTATTTTAGCCAATGAAATTAAAGTAGGAATGTCTGTTTATAGTGTCCAGGTGTCTTGAAATGTGCAATCCGCTCAGCCTTCAATTTGTCGCCAAAATTGGTCACAAGTGTAGCCACCCTGGCGCGCAGACGATGTGACAAAATCTGAAAAAATCGCATCACCAATGCTCATGATAGTCTCAGACCTCTGTGCTGCTTTGTCAGCAGCGGCCATGTTAGTTTAGCTTCACATGGTTCTTTCTCAACAATGAATTGAAAGCAGTTGTGTTTTTGGAGTTTTTTTAGTCCATCTGCTTATTGTTACTCGTTGTTTCTCTTTTGGCATTGATGCTGCTAGATACAAAATAATGTGGCTGAGTTGTGAACACTGAGTTTTGTTTTATTTTTAAGGTATTTGTCTTGTGCAGGAGATGCTTCAGTATCCGGTTTTAACTTCATCAAGGAAACTCTTGATCATTCTTGGTCTCTTTTACGTGGTTCTTGGAGTTTTCATATTTGCGGACTCTGAGGTGGTGGCAATAATGAAAGACATAAATAGAAGGGCACTGTACTAAAATTGATTTAAGGCACCTCCAAGAGCATCTTTAGTTAATAATGCTAGCTATTTCATTACTTGGATGCTGTCTCTACAGAAAGATGGATGACAATTATAATTATATTATTATGATGACTTATTGTATACCTCAATGTTACTGGGTGAAAATAAAATGAGGGTTTTATTTTATGCTGAATGAGTTTGCAGTGATGCACTATATAATTCTTGTTATAGTTATTATTTATAATAATTTATTAACCCATTGACTCCCAGGGGTTCCCCATTGATGAGTAAAATCGTCTGGCGTTGGACAGAGTAAAATACTTTTACTTTACTTTACGTTTAATAGTTTCCAGCAACCTAAATACAGTAGCTGAG
>NC_090892.1:62333633-62341133 GCF_036669925.1 Montipora capricornis | reverse complement strand
GTTTCTTGTGGTTGACAACAGTTTCAGAAGTGGTGAGTTTTCCTGTGTTTCCAGCTTCCCATTGAAGAAAATCTTGAACTCCCTTACGACCTGCTGTAAAAACTTGTCTTTCAATGTGATCAAGCTTGCTGGTTAAGAATGTAGCATCTTGATGAGCAGAATGTTGAGAAGAATCCATTATTTTTCGAAACCTCTTGATGAACGTCTGAAAGATGGAATAAAAAGTACTAATTACTAAAGTAATACTTCCTGTTTCTGTCTTTCTGATGGTACATGTAGCCTCCTGTGCTTGCACATTAGGATTGTCGTTGATTATGTGACTTTGTGCAACACAAGCCTAAACCCTAAAGCCACCCAGCAAAAAATGGGGGCAGGAACACCAGAGACAAATGCCCACTCATTGGGAACAGTCAAGGTTCTTTTTGTAAGGTTTATGAACAAGGATTATAAGATTGTTGCCCACCTTGGGTTTATTCTGCTGCTTTGCTTACCTACCAAGCCTTCAACATTAGTATGAAACAGAAAAGTTTATATGTGTTAAAAGTAAGCTGTTGTGTTTGGGTCTTGTGCCTATCTAAAACTGTTTACTAGTTGATTGATCATACTGCTTTGTGGGTCCTTCTGTCTCATGTAATTTGTAATGGGCCTAAGACGCACCCCAAATTTAGCACTAACTTGCCACCCAAAGACAGATTTTTCTTGAAAAAATTGTACACCTTATAACCGAATAACTACGATATTAAGATTCAGCTTGAAAGAGAGGTTTAGAGGACAAAGACCAAAGAAAGTGGATGATATGCAAATATTTTTCACATTCATTCCAACATGTTTCTATTGTTTTTGTCCTCACCACCTCACTATCATGCTGAATATTTGATATTCTGAAAATGACCTATTTATGTAATTACATTGTGATTTACATTGTATAACTGTAGAAAAAAAACTTCAGCATCTTGAATCTCACATTGGTATCGGTACCAGTGCGTAACACTGTACTTGATACCAGTACAAATCTATCGAAGGTAAACTAGGATTGCAGATTGCATGAAATCTGGAATTGGAGAATTTCGTGGACGTAGTCTACAGGGTAGCGGGGGAAAATTTGAACATATAACCTTGATTTCATGTTATACATTGTGGCTTGTGCATATGTCCTGTCTCAGTGCTTACACTGGAGAAATAAATGTGGAAGTGTTGGTCACTGTTACATTTGAAGATTTCAAGAGAGGAGTTGGCTTTTGTACATTTATCTGAATGGTGCAGAAAAACAGGTTTCAAAAAAAAAAAAAAAGGAAAGGAACTTTATTTAAGTGTCTTTTAACACTGAAGCACCAAATTGGGGACAGTGTAAATTGAAATTAACAAGTTAATGCAAGTCAAATCAAATTTTGGGTTTTGAGGAGGGGGGAAAACAGGAGTACCCGGAGAAAAACCTCTCGGTGCAGAGTAGAGAACCAGCAAACTCAACCAACATATGATGCCGAGTCTGGGAATTGAAATCCAGGCCACATTGGTGGGAGGCGAGTGCTCTCACCACGGCGCCATCCCTGCACCCCCGCCAACCCAGAGGATTGGAAGAGTCTGCCGCCGATCCATGTTAACTTCTTTAGAAAGCTACAACAGTTCATGATGAGTATTTTTCTCATTTATAAGATTTTTTTAGAAGGTATTACTCTCTGGGGAGGGGAAAAAGCAAAAGCTCAAATTTCCAGGGTCTGTTGAATCTTCATCCAGGTCGACTGGTAGAAGTCATGAAAACATGTAGCTTTCATGTGCAGCTTTAGCATTGAAGACTATCTAAAAAGCTTAGCTGCAAGAAGTTAAGAGCTAGTTGCATTGTATGAAATTTTCACTCCAACCATTCGAATAATTTTAAATAAGAAAAACTTTGTTAGAATACCTCTTACCTCTTGCAAAGATGACGCCATTTGAGAATTTTCCTCAAAGTCAAAATGTAACAATTTTGTCCCATATTCGTAGAAATAAGGTCCAAGTCGATGGAGGTCCACAACACTAGCATCAGCTTTAAAAATTTCCCTGTAACCGTCTTTATACGCTCGAGGGATTTCCACAGAAATTATCTTTCTTCTTCGGTTACAAAGTTCTTTTGCCAACCAAAATGGCAACTCTAGTTTTGTTCCGGACTGGAGATCATTTCCCTCCGAACTCGGATCTAAGAATCCAAGATTATAAATCTGAACTTCCAAAGTAGAAGGAATTCTTCCTTGCGTAGCTATAATGTCGTCGAGATCAAAATAATCCAGTTCTGAACTTGGTCGGGGCCGAAGTGCTGGCCCATCAGCCGCCATGTTGAGTAGTTTCTTTAACGTCCCAGTTCTTCGAAATACTCCCTGTTAGGCATATAGATTGTGAATACACTTACATTTGAGTGTTTTTCGACGAAAAGCTTAAAGTATCAAAGGATGAATCCACGAATTGCCATTTAATGTTTCTTCGGTTGTATCTTTTCGTTTTCCCCGCTAAAACGCTATGCTAGCGCCAGTACCTTGCGGTCCAAATTACCCATAAAGCAAGTTTTCCTTTCACTTCAAGCTGTTGTGGTGATCGTAATCACCGGAGAGTCATCTTATTTTCGCCTCTTTGTGAAGAAATATGGATACCTTCTCCAACATAAAGGACATTTTGGTCAAATTCTATGACGAATACAACCAGACAACCCCGAAGAAACTCAAAATAGTGGATGCATATCTATTTTACATCATGCTAACTGGAATCATTCAATTCTTGTATTGTTGCCTTGTGGGGACCTTTCCGTTCAACTCTTTCTTGTCCGGGTTTATCTCATGCGTGGGTTCATTTGTTTTAGGAGGTGAGGATTTATTAACTGAATGTTATTGGAATTCAATATGCAGGTTCTTAGCTCGCACGACAAAGAAAATCTGGAGCGACTTGCATTGAGAGAGTGACACGTTGTATGTGCAAAATTGAGATATTTCGTGTCACTTATTTGACGTCAGTATTTGTCCCACATCCGGAAATCAAATTTCTGGACATTAGCAGTTAGAATCTAGACAAACTGTCAACCCATGTATCAGTTTTCATTAAGTTTTGAACAAAAAAGCCAGGTGCTGTTTTGGTTAAACTTAAAGGGGCTATGTCAAATTATTTTAGGGTGTTTCAGGGAAAATCTTTACTTAATCACGAGTTTAAAACTCGAACATGGTAATGTGGAATTCCTTTACCGGTAAAATTATTGTTGCATCACAAACAAGGTGATTCTGAGCAAAAACAATATCCAGGCCATTTGACATAAACTTGACATTTTTCAAGATTACCCAAATGCAATTCATTTCAATCTTGTCTGTGTGTGTCCATCCATGCTTCTCTTTCCTTCTGCTGTATTTCTTTCATGTTGTTCAACAGTTTTAAGTGGTTATTACAATGTTTCATTCAATTTTTTTGGAATTTTGGGTGTCATGAAATTATGTCTTTCTGCCCTTGAAGAATACCCTGGGTGCCAGAGGTTCTATTTTTCTTTCGCGAGGAGCGAACGGTTAAAACGGAGAGGCGAAAAATAAGAACCTCTGGTCACGGAGGTTAAGAATCTCACTTCCATGCAATTTAGAAATAAGACATCCTGCCAAACCAGTTTTCTACAGTGATGTCACTGTTTACCCAATTTAAGTCCTTTGGGAATAGAACGTTTTGATTTTAACATTTCCCATCTCAGCAACCAATCGAAAGCGACATGAAACCACAAACTAATTACAGTTCTTGGATGCGGTTTAGTTTTCTCACGCGTGACTGGCTTTTTACTCGAAACACAATATTTCTAGTGTTCATGGTTCTCGGATTTTCTTTCAGCTCTAGGGTATGCGAATCAATCAAAGCATTGAAAGGACAAATAATGACTACAATGGCAGCTTTTGGATCATAATGAATCCACGATCATGCAAATATGAACAAACTTTTGGCACAAGTTGAAATATCATCCAGTTCAATGGCAAGACCACAAACACATGCTCACGCCTGATGAAATTCCTGAACAGGTTTCAATTCTAAAATCTCCGAAATCTGGAATTTACTGTTTATTGTACTGTGCAGACCTCTAAATGCTCGCTCGAATTCACAGCCTTCCACCGCCAGTTTTGTTTGCGTAGTACTCCTTTCGCTCAAAACCGGTTTTGTGGCCTCTTGGGTGCACTATCGCCATTCAACCAGTGAAATTGAGTGTTAGATTGTTTTTACTTATAAAACACTGGCACTGACCATGAAAACCTATCAGGGACCGTGTTCATAATCACAAATCATGGAAGTGAGATTCTTAACCACTGTGACCAGAGGTTCTTATTTTTCGCCTCTCTGTTTTAACCGCTCGCTCCTTGCAAAAGAAAAATAGAACCTCGGGCACCCAGGGTACTTGAAGAATGCACACATGAGTAAATAATTTATTCCTCATTCTTCAAAAAGTGCCAATTTAAGAAGACAATGGCAGCCAGATATTGTGAAGTCATTCCACTGGTTCTTTCTTCTTTTTTTTGCAATTTTTAAAACAAATTGCAGTAATTTTCATTTTGTTGCTTCTCGGTGCCTTGGAGTAGGTACATTTCACTGACCCCTAGTCCATGGATTACCCAAAAGACCTGGTCCATGGACAACATAAATGGACTAGTGATAGGCTACCTCAATAAAATAATTAAAATCAGTCAAACAATGCAAAATTCAGGGACTCTAAGGAGCGTGCAAAAAACAAGTACAGAATGAAACTGGAAGTATGTGTATTAAATGTACAAGTCAACATCAATTTAAAGAGAATTCTCAAAACATTTCGACCCATACAAAATAATAGACTTTCACTTATTTATTGTCTCATTTGTACATTATCCTCTTCAACATAAAGCAATTGAGAATGCAACGAGCAGAAGTTGGAGTGTCAACAACCAAGTTTCAAACTCTAAAAAAAAAAATGTATTTTGTGAAAAGAGCACTTTGTTGGTCTTAGCAACATGTAAACTTTGTCTTTGTATTCACAGATGCTTTTCTTATTGGTAAGTCTGTAGACCTGCCCTTGCAATGATTTCAAAGAAAGAGCCAGTATAACACACAAGTCAGCTCGTTGTTTTTGGGAGTAAGGGAGCACTTTTAACTAAAAGTATGATTCACAAATTTAAAACAAAACTAACATATTTGTTGTACTGGATTTATGAAAGGTAGTTCATCTAAGGTGGTCCATTACTACTCAATTTTAGTGGTGCATGGGTCAGGCGTATCAAGATGAGATGAACCTGGCCTGATAACTTGTACATTAACTTATATTTCAGTCTGCCTTCGTGTCCAGAGCAACCCAGCCAATATGTCAGATTTCAAAGGCATTTCACCTGAGAGAGCATTTGCTGACTTCATCTTTGCTAGCGTCATTCTTCATCTTGTTGTCATGAATTTTATTGGCTGAAGTGCACTCAGCAGAAATGAAACACTCCAGATGAGACAAAACAATGAACTGTTTTATGTTGTTTTTACTAGATGGAGAACATTGTAGTTCCAATAATATAATAGTTATTTCTGTGAAAGACTTGAGATATGAGCATTTCTTATAAATAAACATTTGAAGGCCTTGATTCCATGTGAAGACTTAATTTATTGTATAGCCCCTTTTGTTCTAGAGTTACTGCTTGTTAAGGTGACTAGTGACCCATTCACACCAAACCCTAACCACATTTTAAAGACGTTTTGTTAAACACGGTTTTAAAGTGATTTCTTTTCAAATCGTTTTTACTGATTTTTGTCAACTACAAATTTAGCACAGATCAAATCATGCATTGAAACTCACGTGAATAGCGTGTAAGTTTAAGTACTGAGTTAAATCAAAAGGCTCTGTAAAAACATGGTAGTCCTAGAACTTGCAGCTGGTGGGCTGTGTATGGAAAGTAACAGTGAAGTATTAAGTGATGTAGGGCACAATAGAGTCCAGACACAACGACAAAGTTAGTGGCCTGGCCCTGGTTGCGCGAAGCATGGTTATCGCTACTGAACCAGCATTTAATACCATGGAAACCTATAGGTTTTGATACTCATCTTAACCAAAGGTTAGCGCAAACCAGGCTTTGAGCAACCAGCCTCAGGGAAAGATCTGAAACCACAGAATTGCATTTCGCACACAATTCCTCTACTGCGCCATACATTTTCTTCAGATAATTACACACATAGTTAGCGAATGTAATGCAATTTGCTGCGTTGACAAATTGTATGACTTGTTTTCTGAAATCCCAATGGCTGTCAAATATGGTGTCAAAAAATGGTTTTGACCCCGAAAACATAGTCGTAACCAAGATGGCAAATGAATGCGGTCATTCACAAATAAATTATCTAGATTTTGTATATTTTCTTTTCAGTAATTTTTTAATTAACTGAAGGAGGGGTGGTCCGTTGCATAGTGTTTGAAGTAGTCCACAGATTAGGGTCAGTGGGTGGTCAACGGAGTAGGAGACAGCTGAGTTTTGACCTCTCCTGTTCTGGGAACAATACGAAGTAGGCAAAATTATTGTTTAGGAAAACACCGCCAAAGGAAAAGCCTTTTGTATCAGACGAACAAACTCCGCCTCCAACACCTTTTCCAACTATTGGACAGTTAGAGAACGCTATTTTTTTGGCCGGTCACAGCTGACAACATCTCTCGCAAGTTCTAGCGTTCCACCAGCTAACATTTTTCGGGTTTTTGAAGAAGGTTTTTGGTGCGGATTGGCCTTCATGCTAAAGAGAAATAAAATGCGCACATCAATCTAATCAAACAGCAACAGCAGAGAAAACGTGGAAGCGGACCAACGCAAATGCTTTCTACTAAGGCATTTTTTATGGAATGTGCGTCAGTAAACCATCGCGAACAAAATGATGACGGCGATATCAGAATGCGGCCTGGCTATGTGAATCGTTTACTAATATTACTAATCTTTATACCGGGGATATCGTTATATCGAGGATCGTTGTATCGGGGTTCCACTGTAATAACATTTCCCTATCGCACGAACCATCCACCCTCCCCCCTCAGTTGCTACCTGTACCAAACCTGTACCATCCTACAAACATCGAACGCACTCGCCTAAGCTTCGATTACTCCTAGTATTTACTAACAATATGTAGAGCAGTTTTCAATTGAGTGTCGTAAATCCAAAGCCAAAGTAATTACTTTGGCCAATCAAAAAGGTCGGAGACAATCCATTAAACCAATCAAAACTCGAAGTAATTACACGTAACCGACACAAAGCGCGGGAAAATGTGCACGCGCAAGCCACGATTGGTTTTGGTTTCACTTATGATTGGTTGAAAAAATGGCGCGAAAACTTTGAACCAATCATTGAGTGAAGTAATCATAAACCAAAGTAATTCACTAATTGCTTTCGACAGTCAATTGAAAACCGCTCTATTATATACTAAAACAGTGGAAAGCTTTGAAGGCGCTCTCTGATCATGATTGGTTTACTCAAACTCCGAATATCCTTTAAAGTTCTCAACTCCGAGCAACTCGCGCTGGATTTGCGCCCG
>NC_090892.1:62321133-62323633 GCF_036669925.1 Montipora capricornis | reverse complement strand
AGCAATAACATGTGGCAGATATCTTCACAGGATTGGTTGGAAAGGGAAAGCAATATTTTCCCATAAACGCAATGTGATTTCACCTTTGAACAGACGAACATTCATTGGATAATTTCGGTAAATATTTCAGTGAAACAGCTGGTGAAATTTACTTGAACAGCTGGAAAAAATAGCTGGTTCCCCGCTCTTAACAAGAACCTTGCTTTGTTTACACAAACTTTAGCGGAAATACCAATTATTTCCAGAAATTGCATAAATTACCTGTACCTTAACGTCACAGAACACGATTTGGGTCAGCTTTTCATAGACGTTCCCTCCTCCTGTTTTTCTTTCGGGGGGTGGGGGGGGGGGGAGGGTACGGGTACACATAGGCTAAAAGAACGACAGTCATTCTGTGCTTTCTCCAACTCTTCAACTCTTCAATTTGGTGGAAAAATATTTAAGAGTGCAGTGGTTTCAGTTACCGAAAATTAATGACTGCTGACGAAAAAGCCTCAGTTTCTTCACTCTGAGAGGACTGCTACTTTTTCAAGCAAAAAATTAAAACTCATTGTGACACGGACAACATAAATTTGTCTAAAGGTGATCATCAATTTTGCTTTTGAAATTCATATCAACTTTGGGGGCATTCTTTTTAAAAAGGCCCCTATATTGAAAGGGGCCGTTAGGCCCCTTGTTGGTGCAGTCAGTTACACTTTTGAAACCAGCCGCCAACGTCACATTTTACTCAAGCCCCTGAGAGTAGGGGGACATAAACAATGACTTTGTAGAGTTAGAACTGTGATCCTCAAAGGAAGAAGAAGTTGAGCACCATGCACTGTACATGTAGGCTGGGAAAATCATCAACTCCTGTTTCTTAATCATGACAACCCTGATTATTAATTTAATGTGTGGTACCTCTGTCATCTGTTGTACAAACAATGAATTTCAGTGTACCTTGGAGCTCATCTCTTTGATGAATGGAATCCGTTGAATGATGGTTTTTGCTATTAGAGGAAAGAAACCTAAATGCTTAATATATGTGAAAACCCCTTGAAATGAAGTCAATAGAATCATTCCTTATGGCACTGAAGCATTTTTTTTGGATACTCAAAAAGTATAGTTAGTGTGCATTTTTGCTGCTCTACAATAACCAATCGGGGGCACTAATAGCGTTTATGTTATGGTTCAAATTTTTTTTCAACCAGTTCCTTTTCCTTTGTATTGGATTATGATAATGATTTTACATTGGGCAAAGAAAAATAAATCAGAATTGTCCTATAAACCAAGATAAAAATTGAACGACAACATGTACATAATACTGCAAATACACTCAGTATTGGCACAATTTTGGTAACTGCCGGGGCATAAGTGATATAAAAAGTATACAAAAAGAAGTATACAAATGATATGTACAATGAAACCACATGGCATACAAATTATATATGTTTGGCAAGGTAGTCTTGAATACAAAGCTGCCAGTTTATATTTAATTAATAAATAATTATTATTTCATGAGCATGCATTGGATTTGAGATGATAGATAGCCAATGAGGTGCATAGCACCAAGTTGGCTATAATCATCTCATATCCAACAAGTGCACGTGGAATACCAGTAATACCGTAATTATAATAGGCCATTTCCGAGTTCATGTCTGTCCCCTCTTCAAAGCAAGTCTAAGTGTGAAGTTTTTGTGATGGTAATTAGTTCTACTTTAAATATGAGTGAAAACTAATTTCCATAAGATAAACTTCACATTTAAACTGTAGACTCGCTTTGAACAGGAGGCAGACGTGAACTCAGAAATGGCCTATTGTTATTACGTCAACAAATTACGGATAAATCCTCCCTACTTTATTTTCTTAAAAACAAAAATACTGATAGTTGTAGAGCATCCATTGGTATACCGTAATAGCTCATAATTATACCACGATGGCTAAGCCAATCAAGAGTCCAGAATTGCATCATCCAATGATCTACTAGTTTTTAATAATATCAGTGATTAGTAAGAGAGATTCACATCAAAAAGCAAATGGCCGGCTGCTGCTTGTCATGAAAACAAGAAAATTCTAGCTCTTTTCTCTCTTTTGAGAAACAGTTCAATTTCTGTAAATAACAGACAAGAAAATTAATGAACTAATTTAAAAATCTTGAACAAGTTTCTTAGATTTTTGCAAAACGCAAATATTGGCAGAAAGGAAAGGAATTTTTATTTGAGTAATACATGTATATATACCGGTATATATATATGTACAACATGAGAGGCAGTGCCAAGAATTAATTTTGATTAATTAATTTTGTAAATTTATGTGATACTCGTTTGACGTGGATACTGCACATGTCTTATTGAATGTCAGCATTTAAGTGTTAACATATATACACTAGGTGTTTTTGGTGTTTTCCCATCACGAGTTATTAATGAGTTTTATAAGTGTCTACAGTAGTCTTCTAGCATTTGGAGCACTAATTTGGGACACTGTAAACTGAAATCAACAAATTGATGCAAATCAAATAAAATGT
>NC_090892.1:62306372-62315314 GCF_036669925.1 Montipora capricornis | reverse complement strand
CCAAATTGATACAGAAACAACCCTAACCATTTTACTATTGCTAACAAAATTAGGCCTGAGGTTACACATGAAGCATTAAAAAATGTTAAGGATACTTTCTGTTGGTAAAACAATGGCCTGTGACTTCAATGTGTTTTGTACCTGCTGGTTTTTGCAGATTGAAGGTTACTGACACCATCATTATAGATGGAAGGAATTTAAAGAAAACGACAGAACTTTTGAAATTACAAGACATGTTTCGACAGAAACTTCTGTCATCTTCAGTTGATTAATGTACAAAGCATCAAGTTGAATTTTTATAAGTTGGAAAAAGTGCTAATTATGCTAGTAACAACAGAATGTACATAAAACATGACAATGTGAGAATTAAAAGGATAGTTTTAGATTTACGTGATGCAGTTGTTGATTAAGAGAAGGTTGTTCTCTTTGAATATGAAAAGCTTCCTTGGTCTTGTGTTGAAAAGTTGTAGAGGTGTGATCTAAAATATGGGAACATTCCCCTGAAGACAGGGCGAGACATTGTTCGGAATTCTGTAGGTGTTTGAAAATGTGAGAGGCCCTATCACTGACTAAGTGCTCACACACGCGTGTGGAAAAATGCCGGGTTGTTTCGCCGACATAACAAGCATTACAGCCGGCACATACAAACTTATAAACCACATGTGAACGAAAGGGAAGGAGCTTAATTGTGTCAGTGGCGTCACCAAATCGCTCTTGATATGGGGTAGAGTAAACAAAAGAGGGAAATTTAGAACTTTAATTAATCGGCAATCTAGGTTGTGACCTTTTTCTAAAATAAAAATGTAAAAATCACCACAGTGACTAGGATAATTTTGATGTTATTGGAGTGCAAAAGGTTTTCACTATCGTTTCCTGACGAAGTAATGTTATAGTCTGAAGTGTCTTCCTTAAATGGTTTGGAACAAAAATCTAGAGTTCTTTTAGTCTTATTCCAGAAAATATTCAATCAAACATTCAACAATTGTTACAAGGTCACACAAATACTATCACCACTGCTGTACAAAAAAATTTCTAGACTCCTGCAGAAAAAGGTCGAGCAATCAACAATAAACACTTCCAAAACTACTAAAAACTGCTTACACATCAAGACAGCTTCATGCCCACGGCTTGAAGGCACTCTCATTGGAAACATGTTCCTACAGTGAAAATCTCCCAAGGGAAAAGGGACTGCCTGATAAACAGCAAGCATTCCCCAACACTTCAAACAAAGCTGAGATTTGATAAAGGCACCAAAAACTATGAGAAAGTCTTTTGACTGGTTCATACAGCCCTTCACTTTTGTTGTAAATACTGTTCTCTGCTTGAAAGATTTTTGATTGCATGCCTTACTGCAATGCCACTTCAAAAAAGGTGGTGGTTCGCAAATCCTGAAAGACAGGAAAATTCTTGCAATCATTTAATTTTATTTTGTGATAAAATGTTAACAATTTATTAGGATTTTTACAATACAGAATAAAATTAGGTTAAATTGAAATGTTTTTGAAATGAAATTTGACAGTAAATGTAGTACTCCTCTGTGAACCTTCCTGAAACAGAGGATTCTGTGGGTACTCAGGAAACAAGCCCTAGTATTTAGTGATCACAAAGGTGCTGGATGAGTCATGGTAAACAATAGTAATACTTTTTGATATTTCGTGAAGGTGTTTATAATATATTTTGAGTCTTATCTTGAAGTTTGCAACTCAAGTACAACAAATGCAGTATTTCAAAAGTTATGTAGCATTATTGCTCTTCACCTGAGTATGGTTAGCGCTGGCACATGACCAACCTCGTTTCCAGGGTCTCTCAGAGAGACCCTGGGAATGAGATTGGCACATGACAACCAATTGATTTTTAGTGATAGATACAAGATGAGTAATAGGTACAATGGAATCTAGATTTAACTAGTCTGTATGATATAAAAGGATGTTCTTTGGTATAACCTGGAACTCATTTCTTCTTACTTGCAGTGAAATAGGAAAAGACAAAATTAATTTACCTGATAAATTTTTAAATATAATTGGCTGCTAATTCATTTGTTGAGTCATTAATTTCCCATCAGATTGGTTCTATTGTATTTGTAATTATGGCAAATCATCATAAATCTTTTACAGAGCCTGTGCCAGTATAGTACATGTAGCTGACATTTTTGTGACATGAATTTGCGATACTTTTGGTTGAATCTGGATTCAAATTACATAACAGACCTTCTGTAACTTGAATTACTGCTGCCACTCCCTTTCAACACACAATTTTATTGATGCACACCTGCTGGGAAAAACTAAGCCAAGGTGGTTATGGAAACTTGTGCACTGTAATTGAGTTGGGATTGACATACATGTATCTTGCTGTTATCTCCAAGAGAGAGATGATTGCGTGACTGAAACAGGCTGCCATGTGTCTGATAGCACTGGAGTAATATTAATTTGAGCATAAATTAACATTCTTCTCAGAAATACTGTACAATTTTTGGGATAAGTCTGTCAAGATATTAAATTAATCTTATCCGTGGAAAATGTCAAATTTCCAGCTCAGTGACCAAATATTTAAAAAGTTAGACTGGTGATGTACGCTGGTTTTCTGTTTACAAATAAGACTCCTTATTTTGCATTTTCAAAGAAAATCTTTTAAAAAATTCAAGTGCATAATTTCCATAAATCATCCAAGTTTTTCCTTCATGATATCACCTATTGAACAGGCTTCAAATTTGAGTTAAAAATACTAGGTCACCAAATGATTAAAGAATTTCTCTCAAATTGATTTTTAGGTTTTTTTTGGCATTGCTGTACTGTTACCATGGTAACAGCTGGGCCTCCCAAATACCCTTAAAAATAATATTATTGCAATACAATGGTTTTATACAGTTGTCAAAATGTTGCCCTTCTGATAGGGTCAACAGTGCTTTAATCTAAAAAGTTTACCACTGGATAACCACTGATGATAATTATCAAGGAAAACCATTTGAGACTCCTTAACTTCAATGAACATTCTGTTATGAAAGTGAGACATTTTTTTTTACTTCCTGAGAATTATACACACAATCCAAAGCCTTTCAGTTTTTTGGCTCTTTGTAAATGGCAGTCATTCAAGCATGGACCTTTTGCGTTTCTTGTGGTTGACAACAGTTTCAGAAGTGGTGAGTTTTCCTGTGTTTCCAGCTTCCCATTGAAGAAAATCTTGAACTCCCTTACGACCTGCTGTAAAAACTTGTCTTTCAATGTGATCAAGCTTGCTGGTTAAGAATGTAGCATCTTGATGAGCAGAATGTTGAGAAGAATCCATTATTTTTCGAAACCTCTTGATGAACGTCTGAAAGATGGAATAAAAAGTACTAATTACTAAAGTAAGACTTCCTGTTTCTGCCTTTTGTGATGGTACATGTAGCCTCCTGCGCTTGCACAGTAGGAGTTTCGTTGCTTATGTGACCTAGTGCAACATAAGCCTTCCTGGCACATATCCAAGCCACCCAGCAAAAAATGGGGGAAGGAATGGCTAGGCCACAACACCAGAGACAAATGCCCACTCGTTGGGAACTGTCAAGGTTCTTTTTGTAAGGTTTATGAACAAGGATTACAAGATTGTTGCCCACCTTGGGTTTATTCTGCTGCTTTGCTTATTAACCAAGCCTTCACCAGTAGTATGAAACAGAAAAGTTTATGTGTGTTAAAAGTGAGCTGTTGCGTTCGGGTCTTGTGCCTATCTAAAACTGTTTACTAGTTGATTGATCATACCGCTTTGTGGGTCCTTCTGTCTTATGTACTTTGTAACAGGCCTAAGATGCACCCCAAATTTAGCACTAACTTGCCAACCAAAGACACATTTTTCTTGAAAAAACTGTACACCTTATAACCGAATAACCACGGTATTAAGATTCAGCTTGAAAGAAAGGTTTAGAGGACAAAGACCAAGGAAAGTTGATGATATGCAAATATTTTTCACATTCATACCAACATGTTTCTTTTGTTTTTGTCCTCACTGCCTCACCATCATGCTGAATATTTGATATTTTGAAAATGACCTATTTGTGTAATAACATTGTGATTTACAATTGTATAACTGTAGAAAAAAAGTTCAGCATCTTGAATCTCACATTGGTACTGGTACCAGTGCGTAACACTGTACATGATACCAGTACAAGTCTAGCGATGGTAAACTAGGATAACTAGGATTGCAGATTACTGTAAATCCTCTATTAAGCCCCCCGGAGGGCTTATTTTTCCAAGCACTTTTGAGGGAGGGGGGGGGGGGGTTCCCCATTGACGAGTAAAATCGTCTGGCGTTAGACAGAGTAAAATCTATAAGTGGTACTCTTGAGAGTGAAAGGGTTAATAGAGAGAGAGGGGGGGGTGGGGCGGCTTATTTAATTTAGCGAAAAGCATCACCTATAGCAAAAAAACCGTGGTATCAGACAGAGTAGACTTAAGCGTTGTACAACTAAAGTTGCTGTCAAAAGTATTTAATTCACTTGTGGGAGCCCAAAAGTAACAAAAAAAATTCTTCTTCAAAAATGTGCTTTCGGCATCATGTTCTTCGGTTATGAAAATGCTTACTTGTATTAACTTACAAAAATATAAACTTCAAGCCTGAATAAACCATAACTGATCAGTCCACGTTAATCGTTAACTTTTTTGGTGAATACAGGTGGGGGAGGGCTTAATAGAGAGGGCTTATTAATTTTCCTCCTTTATAAAGGGGGGGCTTAATAGAGGATTTACGGTACATGAAATCTGGAATTGGAGAATTTCGTGGACGTAGTCTACAGGGTAGAGGGGGAAAATTTGAACATATAACCTTGATTTCATGTTATACATTGTGGCTTGTGCATATGTCCTGTCTCAGTGCTTAATTTAAAATGGAGAAATAAATGTGGAAGTGTTGGTCACTGTTACGTTTGAAGATTTCAAGAGAGGAGTTGGCTTTTGTACATGTATCTGAATGGCGCAGAAAAACAGGTTTCAAAAAAAAAAAGGAAAGGAACTTTATTTAAGTGTCTTTTAATCTTCTAGCGCTGAAGCACTAAATTGGGGACACTGTAAATTGAAATTAACAAGTTAATGCAAGTCAAATGAAATTTTGGTTTTTGAGGAGAGGGGAAAACAGGAGTACCCGGAGAAAACCTCTCGGTGCAGAGTAGAGAACCAGCAAACTCAAACAACATATGATGCCGAGTAAAATTTGGGAATTGAATCCAGGCCACACTGCTGTGAGGCGAGTGCTCTCACCACTGCGCCATCCCGAAGAATCGGAAGAGTCTGCCGCCGACCCATGTTAGCTTCAACAGTTCATGAGCAGTATTTGTCTCATTTATAAGAATTTTTTTTGAAGGTATTACTCTTTGGGGAAGGGATAAACCAAAAGTTCAAATTTCCAGGGTCTGTTGAATCTTCATCCAGGTCGACTAGTAGAAGTCATTAATACATGTAGCTTTCATGTCCAGCTTTAGCATTGAAGACTATCTAAGTTCAGGGCTAGTTGCACTGTATGAAATTTTCACTCTCCAACCATTCGAATAATTCTAAATAAGTAAAACTTTGTCCTATACCTCTTACCTCTTGCAAAGATGAAGCCATTTGAGAATTTTCCTCAAAGTCAAAATGTAACAATTTTGTCCCATATTCGTAGAAATAAGGTCCAAGTCGATGGAGGTCCACAACACTAGCATCAGCTTTAAAAATTTCCCTGTATCCGTCTTTATACGCTCTAGGGATTTCCACAGAAACTATCTTTCTTCTTCGGTTACAAAGTTCTTTTGCCAACCAAAATGGCAACTCTAGTTTTGTTCCGGACTGGAGATCATTTCCCTCCGAACTCGGATCTAAGAATCCAAGATTATAAATCTGAACTTCCAAAGTAGAAGGAATTCTTCCTTGCGTAGCTATAATGTCGTCGAGATCAAAATAATCCAGTTCTGAACTTGGTCGGGGCCGAAGTGCTGGCCCATCAGCCGCCATGTTGAGTAATTTCTTTAACGTCCCAGTTCTTCGAAATACTCCCTGTTAGGCATATAGATTGTGGATACACTTACATTTGAGTGTTTTTCGACGAAAAGCTTAAAGTATCAAAGGATGAATCCACGAATTGTCATTTAATGTTTCTTCGGTTGTATCTTTTCGTTTTCCCCTTCGTTTTCCCCGCTAAAACGCTATGCTAGCGCCAGTACCTTGCGGTCCAAATTACCCACAAAGCAAGTTTTCCTTTCACTTCAAGCTAGTGATCGTGATCACTGGAGAGTCATCTTATTTTCGCCTCTTTTTGAAGAAATATGGACACCTTCTCCAACATAAAGGACATTTTGGTCAAATTCTATGACGAATACAACCAGACAACCCCGAAGAAACTCAAAATAGTGGATGCATATCTGTTTTACATCATGCTAACTGGAATCATTCAATTCTTGTATTGTTGCCTTGTGGGGACCTTTCCGTTCAACTCTTTCTTGTCCGGGTTTATCTCATGCGTGGGTTCATTTGTTTTAGGAGGTGAGGATTTATTAACTGAATGTTATTGGAATTCAATATGCAGGTTCTTGGCTCGCACGACAAAGGAAATCTGGAGCGACTTGCATTGAGAGAGTGACACGTTGTATGTGCAAAATTGAGATATTTCGTGTCACTTATTTGACGTCGGTATTTGTCCCACATCCGGAAATCAAATTTCTGGAGAATTAGCAGTTACAATCTAGACAAACTGTCAACCCATGTATCAGTTTTCATTAAGTTTTGAACAAGAGGGCCAGGTGCTGCTTTGGTTAAACTTATAGGGGCTATGTCAAATTATTTTAGGGTGTTTCAGGGAAAATCTTTACTTAATCACGAGTTTAAAACTCGATCATGGTAATGTGGAATTCCTTTACTGGTAAAATTATTGTTGCATCACAAACAAGGTGATTCTGAGCAAAAACAATATCCAGGCCATTTGCCGTAAACTTGACATTTTTCTAGATTACCCAAATGCAATTCGTTTCAATCTTGTCTGTGTGTGTCCATCCATGCTTCTCTTTCCTTTTGCTGTATTTCTTTCATGTTGTTCTACAGTTTTAAGCGGTTATTACAATGTTTCATTCTACTTTTTGGGAATTTTGGGTGTCATGAAATTATGTCTTTCTGCCCTTGAAGAATACCCTGGTTGCCAGAGGTTCTATTTTTCTTTCGCGAGGAGCGAACAGTTAAAACAGAGAGGCGAAAAATAAGAACCTCTGGTCACGGTGGTTAAGAATCTCACTTCCATGCAATTTAGAAATAAGACATCCTGCCAAACCAGTTTTCTACAGTGATGTCACTGTTGTACCCAATTTAAGTCCTTTGGGAATAGAACGTTTTGATTTTGACATTTCCCATCTCTCAGCAACCAATCGAAAGCGACATGAAACCACAAACTAATTACAGTTCTTGGATGTGGTTTAGTTTTCTGACGCGTGACTGGCTTTTTACTCGAAACGCAATATTTCTAGTGTTCATGGTTCTCGGATTTTCTTTCAGCTCTAGGGTATGCAAACCAATCAGAGCATTGAAAGGACAAATAATGACTACAATGGCAGCTTTTGGATAATGAATCCATGATCATGCAAATACGAACAAACTTTCGGCACAAGTTGAATTATCATCCAGTTCAATGGCAAGACCACAAACACATGCTCACGCCTGATGAAATTCCTGAACAGGTTTCAATTCTAAAATCTCCGAAATCCAGAATTTACTGTTTATTGTACTGTGCAGACCTCTGTCTGCTCGCTCGAATTCACAGGCTTCCACCACCAGTTTTGTTTTTTTAGCACTCCTTTCGCTCAAAACCGGTTTTGTGGCCTCTTGGGTGCAATATCGCCATTCAACCAGTGAAATTGAGTGTTAGATTGTTTTTACTCGTAAAACGCTGGCACTGACTATGAAAACCTATCATGGATTTTTCGCCTCTCTCTTTTAACCGCTCGCTCCTTGCAAAAGAAAAATAGAACCTCGGGCACCCAGGGTACTTGAAGAATGCACACGTGAGTAAATAATTTATGCCTCATTCTTCAAAAAGTGCCAATTTAAGAAGACAATGGCAGCCAGATATTGTGAAGTCATTCCACTGGTTCTTTCTTTTTTTTGCAATTTTTAAAACAAATTGCAGTAATTTTCATTTTGTTGCTTCTCGGTGCCTTGAAGTAGGTACATTTCACTGACCCCTAGTCCATGGATTACCCCAAAAGACCTGGTCCATGGACAACGTAAATGGACTAGTGATAGGCTACCTCAATAAAATAATTAAAATCAGTCAAACAATGCAAAACTCAGTGACTCTAAGGAGCATGCAAAAAACAAGTACAGAATGAAAGTGGAAGTATGTGTATTAAATGTACAAGTCAACATCAATTTAAAGAGAATTCTCAAAACATTTCGACCCATACAAAATAATGTCAACAACCAAGTTTCAAACTCTAAAAAAAATGTATTTTGTGAAAAGAGCACTTTGTTGGTCTTAGCAACATGTAAACTTTGTCTTTGTATTCACAAATGCTTTTCTTATTGGTAAGTCTGTAGACCTGGCCTCCGCAATGATTTCAATGAAAGAGCCAGTATAACACACAAGTCAGCTCGTTGTTTTTGGGAGTAAGGGAGCACTTTTAACTAAAAGTATGATTCACAATTTTAAAACAAAACTAACATATTTGTTGTACTGGATTTATGAAAGGTAGTTCATCTAAGGTGGTCCATTACTACTCAATTTTAGTGGTGCATGGGTCAGGCCTATCAAGATGAGATGAACCTGGCCTGATAACTTGTACATTAACTTATATTTCAGTCTGCCTTCGTGTCCAGAGCAACCCAGCCAATATGTCAGATTTCAAAGGCATTTCACCTGAGAGAGCATTTGCTGACTTCATCTTTGCTAGCGTCATTCTTCATCTCGTTGTCATGAATTTTATTGGCTGAAGTGCACTCAGCAGATATGAAACACTCCAG
>NC_090892.1:62296372-62303872 GCF_036669925.1 Montipora capricornis | reverse complement strand
AACACGAGTTAGCGGTTAGCGTCTTCGGCACCCGAAAAAAAATCATTTGAAACCTAACACTTCCGGCTCATTTTTGTACACCCCACGCGGGTACAGGTCAAATTCCCCACTCCCTGGGCACAGAAGTTGGTCAAATACCCGGGGTTTGCCCGGGTGGGGGGTGTTGAAGTTTCGATTTGATCGGCGCATTAAGGAGCGATATTTGGGCCATTCAAAGCTCTAAATAATGAACACGGACCATTGAAGTATAAACGTTTAGGGACGTTCGTTCAAAAACTTCTTCTCCATTTATGCTTTAGAGTTAGGGTAGAATCACACGGTAGCCCAAGCTGCTTTGGAAGATGCGCAAACGTACGATTGTTGCATTCCCATACAAGGTCTAATATCATTTTACAATGTTTAAAAGTCAGACCAGTGTCCTAGTGAATTTGGACCCCCGGTACAAATCTTAGCCTGCTCGCAGGCTATACAAATCTCGGATTTAGTCCTCCTTCGCGGATTTGGAGCCCCCATTACAGCTTATGGAACTGTTTTTCGAGGTAGAGTTAGATCTTGGATTGGGGAAACCATAAAGCGCATAACCTTTGCAAAAAAGACCACATCAGTTATTTTGCAGTAAAGGTCTTTATATGTAAAGCATTCTCGTCAGCATTTGGTGAAGTAAATGCCAATTTAACTCCTTTTCGAACAGAAGCGTAAGTCACGCACTAGGAACTCATTGAATTGTCGTGTTAATTTTTTAATAAGCGGAAAAAGCAAAGTGTAACTTAAGCTTCAGTTAAAGTTGTTTAAAGCACGCGAAGTGGCCTTTTCGTAAAGCCTTGTTTCTTTCACAGTTCTTTTTGTTCCATTTGATACTTTGAATGGGCGGCGCTTTCCCAAGGGAGGTGCCACTTTTTGAAATAACACCACTTGGTTTAGACGTTTACTTGACTGCAAGGCCTCAGAAGATTTTCCCTTTTTTATGATCAAACTTTTCCAGTTATGAATTCTCGTATTCATTTTCAATAAAGAGAAAGAGCAAAGTTAGACTTGAGTTTCTGAAAAAGTTTTTTACAACTAAAAACAAAATATGCTGAAATTGCAGTCGGGAATTTGCATAATTACTGTAAGAAATGTTGGATACTGACTTATTTGAACGTCAACGACGTTCACTACAATCTTGATAAAGACGTTTCGACCAAAATCCTTCGGTCATCCTCGGTCTGAATTTGACAAAAAAGCGAGAGCTTCGATCAGTGCGTGTGATCTCTGCGCCAGGCGAGGAACATTATGTAAGTGAAACATAAATGTCAGGGATTTCTATACGTTCATTCCCCGCATTCTGGTCTCTCTTTGAATGCCAAGCCTCCAGGGAAAGTCTCCTGTGATAGTCAGCTGCCTTGTCAACTATAGTGGCATGGTCAAAGTCCATATTATGGCCAAATTGGTTTGCGTGTTGAGCAGTTTTAGAATTGCTGTCGCAAACACGGACAGCTATTCTATGTTCACTAAGCCTTGTTGCCATAATATGCGAAATCGCAATCAAGGCAGTTTACTTTGTAGACTTTACATCGAGACTGAAACAGGGTTGGTTTGTCTTTTGGTCTTAAAAAGATTGTGCCTAAAGTGCTGAGTGGTTTAAAACCAACTTTACCCCGTTGTTGCGTAGCCATCTCGACACTCCTTCTGTTACGCCTTTCACGTACTGAGGACAACAAATGGTGTTGTTACTTCATTTGCAGTGTTGTTATGCACTAGTCAGTGGAAAGCCCCGCACCCCCATACCCGGGGAATAGCGGGGCATTAGACCAGGCCTACCTTCTAAATGAAGAAAATTCCCCGCTATGCGGGGCAATTTCGTACGTCAAAACCAAACTTTTTTCCCCCGCACCCGGGACGATAGAGTACTTCCAAAACTATAAAGCACAATGTTGACCAAAATTAATATACTTTAAGAATTTTTACCTCAAATTAAACTTTGACAAACATGAAAATCAACAATGCAGTCCATTTCTCATAAACCCCAAATAAATCTACCTTGAGTTACAGATTTGGCGTTCCAAACTTTACAATCTCTCCAAAAACAGTAATATTAATCACTGGGTTTAGAACAGCCCTGAAAATGGGAATAAAAATACCAGTTTCCTTGGTGTCAAAACCATTAAGATAACAACGACATAAGTCCAAACATACATTTGACGAGCAGCTTAATCTGACAATATTCTAGTTATTTCCCCTCTATGCATAAGCATACCCAATCTAAAGTACACTCAACCGACTACAACGGTTCACTATCACAACAATTCTCAAACAGCTATACAAATTTCACTAAGGGAATGGCTTATTACCAAAATTTTATGGCCTCATAATCCAGCTACATGTTGCAAATAACCAATAAATTACCCCAAGGTAAGAGAGTAGATACCCTATATGGAACAAGTTCAATCACGTGACCAGCAGCCATATTGGATTACTGAAACAAAGAAAGTATTTGCATACAAATAGAGTACAAATCCCAGAGGATTAGCTTGATACACCTTCATGGCCGCCATTCCTTTGTTCTGGAACACCAACATGGCCGCCGTGACGTTATGTGAAAACACTCTATAGGCCTTACACCCAAGGTAATCCCTCTTACATGGTGCCCAGTTCTTCCGAGGATGTTACTCGCGCGATGCGTGGACTGCCCAAGCGATTTTCTCGAAACCTTCCCCATCCCCTCCCACTCGCGCCATTTTTCGCGCGGCCTTTGCTCCGAAACAGCACGGAAACGCTTGCTACGCAGGCTACGGGTATGGGGGTGCGGGGCTTTCCACTGACTAGTGCATTAGTGTTGGCTCAACTCGGATCGCCCACCTCGGATCGAGCGAAAAACGGTTTTTTCACAAAATTATTCGCCGTTTGTGCCAATTTTACCAAGGTTAGGGCTAAAGATTAGGGCTAGGGTGATTTCTCGAGGCGTTATCATTTTTTCACGTCGATCCAACCGAAGTTGATGTGGTGTGTTGTGTAAGGGATTCATATATTCCATTCCAATTGTATTGCTTAGCGTCCACGCCTTCGAAAGTTGCTGAAATTTTGAAATTTATTGCATCTATTTTTATGTGGACCGTGGAAAAGCAGCGCTCTGCTTTGTTATAAAGGCCATCGCAAGTAAGTGGTGCGGTATTCAGCAGTAAGCTGACCCCACTGGAATGAATTTTGAAAGTTTGCAGGTTGTATTCATGATGCAAAAGTCCATAAAATTGCAATTCTACAGGTGACCCATTCATTTGCTGAAGGTGCAAAAAATTACCGTATTCCAGAGCAAATCTGAAAAAGCATCAAAAGGAGGATATTCTTGAAGAGGAGATCAATAATTATTGGTATGTTGTTGTATATACTTAATGAAAAGGATTGGTTTAAAGCGTAATTAGTCTTTTGTAGATTGCTGGCCCCACTTCTCGATCAAAGGGTGGATAGCGCTATCCCCTGGATAAATCACTATCCACTGGAAGGGCCGTTTATACGAGAGAAAATAAGCCGCGGCTTACGTAAGCTGCGAAAGGAACTATTTGTACGCGTATAAACTCCCCCGCCAGGATAAGCCGTGGCTTGAAAGCTGTGAAAGTAGATTTTGTACCATTTATATGGGGTGTTCGCGGCTTATGTAAGCCGCGGCATATTTTCTCTCGTATAAACGGCCCTAATTTCTCTCGTATAAACGGCCCCATTATTGTTTTCGCTGGTTGATAATTTTAGCCGAAGTATTCGTGGATGATTACATGTAGTTCCTAGGTTGGGTTCTTGTAAACTCTTAACATATTAACATTTAACCAAATACGTAGGTCTAGAAAAACTCTAACCTGGAAATTGAGTCTAAACTAGAAAGTTCATAAGAAACTGAAAATCTTTGGTGAAGAACAGTTTCACCCCTTGGGGCAAGATAATAATACTACTCAGCATGTCTTAATCTGGGTAATAGACCTTTTCGCGGTTTCTGCCGCCATCTTGGTTGGCGGGCAAACGCGGGTTAAATTACAGTGAATGTATGGGATTTTGGCCAAATTCAAACCTCTATAACTCCGCTGCAAAAAGGCAGATTTAAATAACGTTGGTTATTTTATTAACATCATTCACTTGACGGAAAATCAGATCATTGCACCGGGCACAACGCCTGAAAACTGGATATAATGCACTTATCGACCCCGGGGACACCCCTGGGGCACATAGGGGATTAGTAAGGGATTGGTGTATTTTGGTTCTTTCTTCATCCCTCGGGGTGGGGGATTGGAAGGAATTTAGTCTTTATGCGGATACCCACGGGACTATCCCACGAGGTTTGTTGCGTTTGGGCTTCCGGTGTAAAGTTGATTATTATGGGCCCAAAACACGTGCTGTATGAAGAATATCGTGTTTTGCTTTATTTCTGGCTTTTCTCATGGTAATAAATTTTTCACAATGCCAATCTACAAAGCCTGGGGTGCCAACAGAGACAAAAGAAAATCCGTGGTTGCCAACAATTTTGAAGATTTTGTTTTAAAAGGTGAGAGTAGACTGATAATTTACAAGTAGAATTTTATATAGCAAGTCATCAGAGTCGAATCTGAGAGCGAATCAGAAGTCATGATGGCAGAATTTTATGTTTAAATACTTTCTCTTTCGCTTAAGTATACTTTGAACTTTGTGTGGAATTGTTTACTCGAAAAGCAAATCATGCATCATGGGCCATGTGTTAATATAATTTTATCACAAAGGAAAGCCAACAAGATGAGAGAATATATATGTTTTAACTGTTCTACAAAATAAAGGAAATTCAAAACCTTCAAATGTATTTTGTTGTTTATCCATAAACAGTGTTTCAAAAATCATGTTTTACAAATGCCCAGGGGTGGGGACTTTGTAACCCTTGTCTTGCCCGCTACCCACGGGTTTTCACAAAGTTTTGGTTGTATGAAATTTCAATTCCCCGGGGGTTTTGCCGGGGTCGACCCCCGGGAAAGCCGCAGATAAGTGCATAATCCTCTGACTTCGCTTCAAATTTCATGGCAATTTGCATAACTTTGTTTACAAATGTACATATGCAATTTACAAATTTCGTTTTCGGTCGTTATAGCTTGATTCTAATCGTCGTAGTTCACGAAATTAATCTCAATAGAAGTGCTTTTTGAGAGGTAATTTCTCACTATCGACAATCGTCAGACCTTTAAAGGATTTATAATGGTTCAAAGTTGGCAAAATCTCCTTACATTCACTGTAATTTAAAGCTGTGTTTGCCCCCCAACCAATAAGGCATCTGAAACTGTGAAAAGGGCTATTAACGTTGTAGCAACTGTAGTTACTGATAATTTTTTTGGAACAGCTCCTTTTAATACATGTTCAAAGTTGTTTTGGTTATCTTGAACGCTCATTGATGGTGTTAACAACTGTCATGAAATTGACGCCATTCATGTTCTTAACTACACACTGGAGGTCCTCACCTGTTTATTGACAACAAAAACAAATTTTTGGGAAAAAATATTTAGCCATAAATTTTTCTTGCGTAACATTGGTTGTGATAGTCGTTAGAAAGTCATATCACATTTCACCTACTACCCATAAAAGAAAAGAGAACCAAGTCACGCCCTGATCAAAAAAGTCTATGATCTTGACCGCATTGTAATTGTATTTTTTATTTCAAGGTACGTGCACTGTATTGGTTATAAAATTTAATGGATGCTGTGCAGGCCTATTGCCATTGGAGGCACTTACTCACACTTAATGACAGTGTGAGTTCTTGTACTTACTGTACAGAAACCCACAAAAACTTGAATGTTTGCTTGCAATAAAATTAATGTTATTGAAAATACACAAGAAAACAAGCTGAGGATGGAAAGAATGAATAATTATTGCTACCTCATTACCAAAGAGTTCCTGATTAATGAGTCAAATCACATGGCATTAGCCATACTAAAATATGCAAGATTCTTTGATTCTTTCTGGGGTAGCAAGGGGATTTTCAGATTTTTTCATTCTCATGAGCAATTTAAAGATTACCACATGAAAATTGTTCTTATGGACTAAGCTAATATTGACTAAAATAGAAAAATTTTCGTGTATTGTCAGGCTGATTTCCCATGAAAAAGCAACATGAAAGATGATGCAGATAGCTCAAAGGTATCACAGGATTTTTCCGATCTCCAGATCAATGAGATACCATTGGCATCAAGCCAGCAAAGGGAAAACACTTGTTGTTGTTGCGGACTGTTGTCTGGGAGTAACTGGAGAGAAATCAAAGAGTTGTTTACCTTGGCTTGGCCCACAGTGCTCTCCCATTTCCTTTTCCACCTCATCTTCATGATAACCTTGTTTTTCTCTGGACGTCTTGGTGAAGTAGAATTAGCAGCTGGCACTCTAGCAATTTCGTTTATCAATGTCACTGGAACTTCAATGTTCATAGGTTTGGCTTCTGCTGTGGAAACGTTGTGCTCTCAAGCCTTTGGAGCAGGAAATTATCGCTTAGTGGGTGTGGTGCTCCAGAGAGGGGTGTGGATTTTAGGAATATCTTGTATCTTGACTTGGGCATTGTGGGTAAACACAGAACTCGTTTTACTGATGGTACATCAGAAGGAAAATGTAGCAAGGTAAGTACACTATTATAGTAATTGTATTAATTAAAAGTAAAATAATAAACAAAACTGGTAACTTTCTCACTGGTCACTCTAACTTGTATAAAAGTATTGTATTGAGAAGGCAATTTTTACAAGTTAGCTCAAACTAAAAGAATGATAGCCTCAATCTAACCATACCCTCCCCCCTGAAAGAAAAACGGGAGAAGGGAACGTCTGAAAAGCTGGCCCAAATTTTGTTCTGTGACGTCATGCCCTCAGCAAGAAAGTAGGTGATGGTTTCTCATTGGTCATAGTCAATTCTTTTGAGAACACAGGTTGATCAAAATAGCTTTTACCGTTGACTACGCTCACTTTCTCTGCATTGATGATAACACGGAGAAGAATAGTTTGCTCATCTTGCATTGGAGAGTGGCTTTAGCCAGCTAGCCTAGGGCGCTGCAGTGTTCTGAAATCAAAACTTATGTAAGCGATTCCTTAGACTGGAAAACAAGCCAAGCTTTTTTGAAACTTGCTACGTAAAAGCTTCTCATTGATTTTGCTAATTCTTCAAGGTTATGCTGCAAATTTTGCCATTTCTTATGGACAGCATAATTGTATCATTGTTATGGTAAGCGGTTTTCCCTGGCCGTGGGAGGAATGGAAAGGAAACATGGCGGACATCATTTCGAGGGGTGAGTTGGCAAAAACAAGCTGGATTTCTTTAACAAATGGTATATTTTCGAAGCGATAACATGTGGCAGATATCTTCACAGGTTGGCTGGAAAGGGAAAGCAATATTTTCCCATAAACGCAATGTGATTTCACCTTTGAACAGACGAACATTCGTTGGATAATTTCGGTAAATATTTCAGTGAAACAGCTGGTGAAATTTACTTGAACAGCCGGAAAAAATAACTGGTTACCGGCTCTTAACAAGAGCCCTGCTTTG
>NC_090892.1:62286372-62291372 GCF_036669925.1 Montipora capricornis | reverse complement strand
TTCATTTCATCCTTGATCGTCCTCCTCTAATTTTCTCGTGGATGACCTCTCTTCCTTCTTCCACTATCTGGTGTCCACCTAAATGAAGTTTGTGTTATGTTATCTCAGTCTTTCCTGATAACATGCCCAAGCCACCTCCATCTTCTTTGCATTATTACCGTGGTGATGTCTCGCTGACCTGTCCTTTGATATAGCTCCTTGTTTGTGATCTTCTGGGGCCAGAATATCCTGCATATCTTTCTCAGGCAAGAATTAAGGAAACCTGACAGTCTTTGGCTGTCTCTTTCACTGATGTTTGGTGACCTCCATACTTTATTTAGTTGGACAGTATGCATAATAAAGCGATATTCATTGCGTTCTGTTTTCCAGGCCTTCTGATATTACGCGATGGTGCGATTTCGCACAATCGACCTCAAATCGCATCCAATCGCACAATTCACGAAAAATCGCATAATTCACAAAAGGACGCACAAAATTCATAAAATGAAACATAAATCAACATGTTTCTTAGAAATTCCTGCATAAATACGCCATTTTTATGATGATTTATCTTGGAAAAAGGCTAAAAGACCTTTGTCACCTTAAACATTCGAGTCTCCTTCTATTAGTGCAACACAAACACGCCCTTATATACACACCACTGAAATGACACCGTTGCCTTCTCTTAGAGAAGAGATTTGTGAAAAATAAGCGAAGTTGTAAGTTTTTCGGCAAAATGTAGTTTCTTTCGTTGAAAACTGATAAAAACTTACTCATGGATAAGTTTGTTGTGAAAACGCTAGCTTTTTCTTCGACGAAGAAGGAAGTTCCCACCTTCCTCCCAATCTGACAGCTCACGATCGAGCAAGAAAGTACCTCACAGGTATACTCTCCACGTGGACGATGGACTATGTTTTTCTCGTCGTGCAATATTAGGGCCTTTCATACGAGAGAAAGTAAGCCGCGGCTTACTCTGGCCACGGGGTACAAAATACGCAAAAGGAACTATTTATACGAATATATATTCCCAGGTCAATATAAGCCGCGGCTTGAAATAGACGTGAACATAGATTTTGTACCATTTATACGGGGTGAACATTCGAGTATTCTGTAAGCCGCGGCCAGAGAAAGCCACGGCTTATTTTCTCTCGTATAAATGGGGGTATGGCCCTATTGTGATTGACCATCTTCGGAAGTTCGTGGTTGACAAACACCTTGATCATTCATTTGGCATGTTAGCTGTGTCCTTTCAACTTTTAACGTGGTGCACCGGTAGTGCAGAAGACCTCATTTTTTTTATTTATCCCAACTAATGACGATCGAGATACATAATTACTGTTCCTTTGTGTTCAAAATGTCTTTAGGGCAGCAAAAAAGTGTTTTTCTTAACCTGAAACCTTATAAAACAAGCTTAAAATTGCTGAGAAAAAAATCGCGTAATTTACATTATTTATCGCATAATTGGCCTTTCTAATCGCACAATCTGCCCTGAAAAAATCGCATAATTTGCATTTTTTAATCGCACCCTATCAGAAGGCCTGGTTTTCACGTGATAGTGAGAATTATCATGGCCTCGGTTTGTGTTATCCTCCTCAGCCTTCAGATTCCACAGATAACACACCCTCGCTTCTTTCCCCTTCCCTTTGCTTGTTGTTACTTATGGTCCTCCAGGTATTTGATCCCTATGGAGTATGCCCACTACATTTGTACAGAATAACCTCCCCTCCTAGCCACATACTTCATTACCATGAAAGAAAGACAACATAATCATTGCTGGAACATACCAAGAATTGCACTCGAATCTCAGTCAGTGAAACTTCAGCCAACCGTGGTGATTATCATTTTGACGTGAACCATCTAGTCAAGTCCTGTGAAGATCATTATCATGACTATTATAGTTACCATTTCAATTTGTTCTTTAAACAGTGGGGTAGCTATTGGCTGGGTGCTGTCAACATGTATTTTGTCTTTGCTACTTTCGACCTATATGAAAGTTTTCAAGCTGGATAAACTGACTTGGCCAGGTAATTTAAAATCTTGTTCATTTTTAATTTCTTGTTATTCATTTATTTATCATTTGGTTTTTTTACTTGACATGTGTAAAAAAGTCTTTTAGGCAGGAAATACTGTAATAATATTATTTTCTTTTATTACATTTCATTTCTGGCCAGTATAAAGTGAAGACAGCAGACTGAGTAATAACGGCAGACTCAGACACCCAAATGGTCATAATAGAATAAAAATACATTTTTTAAAAAAACTTTTCATGTAGTATCAAGCAGTATTTACCCCTATTTACCCTCATCATTAGAAAATGTTTATTTGTTATTATAATGTATTATCTGTTGGTGAAGCTAATGAAATTAAGAATAATATTATGTTTGAAATTAATTAGGTTGGACCATTGAAAGTATGTTGGATTGGGGCCAGTTTTTCAAACTTGCAATATCAGGGATGGTTATGCTCTGTATTGAGTGGTGGAGCTTTGAAGTTGGCGCATTCATAACAGGTTCAGATCAGTCTTACAAATTTAAAGTAGATCTGTGTACGAAGTTGAATAAATTTAACAGCAAAATCCCAGGTCCATTCAAGAATTGTAGACTATGTTTATACTGTGGTTGTTTTGGTTATATAATAATTAAAATAGTTCTATTTCTGTGTGGTATATTATAGTATACTTTTTTGGAACATTCTTGTCTCCAATCATTTTTATTTTCTAATTTAGACTTTCTGTAAAATACATATTATTTTATTAGTCGTTAGAAAGTACCGACACTCTTTGCGTGTCAAGTTGGCCGTTGTTCTTTATCTCTACCACAGCTGAATGGTCTGATCATTTCAATTCAGTTCAAATGATTGATACCAATATGCATTGCAACTGGGCAGCACTGGGTAATGGTAACCAATTCTATGCCAACAACATGTCAGTTGACAATAATATTGGTGTACAGTCGACTCAGAGTTGGCCTGAATCAACAAGGAGGTTATGTGTCAGCTGACATGACATGATGACCATTACCAGCTTTTGGTCCTTTGAATTAAACTTTACTGTAAAGCGAATTGCTGTCACCTCACAACAGACCTTGGTCAACAAAGCATTTCCACCTTCACTCAGGAGGACAAAATTAGTTTCAGCCCCAATTTTTGACTGTATTCCTTGAGGGGAAAAACCAAGTAATCTTCAATTTTTTCTGCAGGATTGCATATGTGATAAAAATCTTCAATTTTTCCTTCGTGACAGGGAACATAAAAAAATTATTAATTTAATGGTAACCTTGTATTAGCAAAAATTAGCCTACAAGGGTAAAATCTATCAAACACTACAAATTTGGCCAAAACTTAACCCTTAGAAAAACCCATTCTTAGAAACCAGAGTTCTAGAAACTTTGTCATTTACCAGAATAATACATGTACTGTATGCTCATACTCCATCCTATTCAAGTTTTACGGGCTACATGTACATGTTCAGCCCGTGCATAATAAGAAGAATTATATGCATTTTGAAGGTCCAGTGTAAACCATTCCCTATTTTAAAAGTCAATCTTGATGTCTGAAAAATGTGTTTATTTCTTTGTGGGTTGTCATTAGAATATTGTATACAGTCATATGAACTGGAATATTATGTGTAATTACATTGTTATGTTATTAGTTTTACACAGTTTTGGTCCATTAAAGCAGTAAAAATACCTTAAGACGGTGCTCCTTAAATTCCAGTTTTCGATGCTGGAAAGGGCCTCTACCTTGAATATAACATTATAGCTGCTATATGCTTGTCTGACTTGTTTACGGTGCTGTTGTTTTTGTTTTTTAGGGACATTTGGGGAAGTGGAGTTAGCAGCCTATGGGATTCTTTTTCAATGGGCAGCTTTTGTTTATATGGTAAGCATTTTACTCCTGCTGCAAGGCTCAGAGTTTTAGGATTTGGTTCTGAGTCATATTTTTGGGAACACACGATTTCTCCCTAGGGCACACCCTACTGATGAGTAAAATGTACCATCTGGCAGTAGACAGACTGAGGGAAATCAGTAATTGTCATTCTCAGGAGGGAAAAGGGATTTAAAGTTCACTAACCTATTGACTCCCAGTGCATCCTGGGGCAACCCCAGTTGAGTCTCACTCCTGGCATCAATGGGCTAGGTTAAAATGTTGTGACCTTTTGTCTCCGACATTTACATCATTTCAGTGGTCAGACTTCCCAATGGAACTGGATAAGAAACATTGTTATAAAAATAGCAATAGTGGACTGAACCTAAACTTCAAAACAAACACCAAAACTTCATGTGTGTACAATAGCATTGATCACGATACTAGCTAAAGAAAAGTTTTTTTTTCAAGTTAAGAACTTTCACTCTCTTTATCAGGCACTTTGCAGCCATTTCTACTCAAAATGCACAAAAGCACTTTTCAGTGCTCTTTCTCACATGTGTACATTGCCTCATGTGATCAAAACTCATTAAGATATAAGGCTGACTGATTGGCTAAATCTTGTTGAACTCTCGCTTGTTCACAACACCTTTTCATCACCTATTCCACATTTAATTAGGCGTAGTATACATAATCAAATTTACACTTGTGGATCTCATAGGACGATTACGTAGAACTTTAATCTTTTGACTCCTGAACTGGCCCCCACTGACAAGTAAAATTGTCTGGCATTAGACAGAGTAATATCTATGAAGTCTCAATCC
Source organism: Montipora capricornis (assembly GCF_036669925.1). NCBI lineage: Eukaryota > Metazoa > Cnidaria > Anthozoa > Scleractinia > Acroporidae > Montipora > Montipora capricornis. The sequence goes on along the minus strand of NC_090892.1, from coordinate 62,286,705 downwards.
TAGGGATTAATGGGTTAATGTTAGTAGCTAATTAGAAATCCTTCCTCTTTTATCGGCTTATGTTACACACTTTTAATTGGGCAAATCTCTTTCAAAGACTTTTTGCTCTGTCCCTTTTCATAGTTTTTGCATTTTAATCCTTCATGGCTCTGTAAATACTAAACCTACTCTGTATGAAAATGCCACTCCACATATTCAAACTTGCTCTTTATTGCCTCAACAAAATTACATATCACTGGACCCTTTCTTTTCAGTGCCACCATTAATTATCATAAATCAACTTAGACTGACAGGATATTACCATGGTATTGTCCTGTACCGAAAAAAGCAGAC
>NC_090892.1:62273872-62278872 GCF_036669925.1 Montipora capricornis | reverse complement strand
TTGTCTTCAATGAACCTATAGGTGGGTCAGTTTTCCATTTCACTTCATCTAGTAGTGGAACCATTTTTTTACAAGGTCATCCATGACTGAATGAAAGGAGTTTTCTTTGTTCTCACGTTAACAATAATTTGTTATTTTTGTCCCTTCAAGGACTGTGGATTGGTTTGTTGTCTGCAGTGGCCACTCAGGTAATGCTACTTCTACTGCCACTACCATTACCGTCACCTCTGCCATCACTAATGATGATTATTTATTTATTTATTTATTTAGATACTTTCATCTAGCTCGAATTACATATTAAGAGACAAAAGAAAAAGCTTGGCGACTAGTTGAGGGGCAAAACTGACGGACACGAGGTCCCAAAAAAGTTGGCCCCATTAGCATTTAGCAGCGTTACAAAAGTACGATTTACAAATACAAACTACGTTACATTTACAGACGTGGCTAAATTGATAAGAAATAAGGTAAAGTGGAAACATTAACAGCAGTTGATGTAGTTAATTGACCTACAGTAGGGGCATACCGTTTTCCACGTGCGCACCCGAAGAGGATGAAAGTCCTGCTTTAACTTATTAAAGTAGAACGATTTTAACTGGCTTTTAAATAACGCATAGGATGAAGCTTGCCTTATAGAGATTGGAATGTGATTCAAGATTAGAACAATTCTGTTAAAAAATGAGTTTCTGAAGAGCGTTGTGCGAAAGCGAAGCGGTCAAGTTCAGCAGATCTTCTCGTGCGCCCACTGCAAAATGATATATAGTTACGGTACTGGAAATCTACTAAGTTGTTTAAACATTTGTACATTATGATGACGTTGATGATAATATTACCAGACACTATGATGTTGGTACCTTTACTCATCATCATCATCATCATCATCATCATCATCATCATCAGTGTCAACACTTTCGTATCACAACCAAGGCAGAGGTTTGATATAGACATGAGTCCAAAACGATTGTATTTTGTGATGGCCATAGCAATTGACACTGATAAGACCATACCAAATAACCGGCCAAATATTGTAAGAAATGATCACAAGGAAAACAAGAGGCTCCTCTTCAATGTATCCTTATCCGATAGAAACACCTCAAGAATTAAAGGAGAAACTTATCGAAGTACAAAGGTCAAGAAATTATGATTGGTGAAGTATGGACCGTGAATGTGTCATCAACATTATTGGGCGTTGGTGGTAATCAACAAGGGTCGCCTTAACCCTTTCGCCGCCGAGGGTTTCCCCATTGACGAGTAAAATCGTCAGGGGTTAGACAGAGTAAAATATACGAGTGTCAATTTGCATTTATGGCCGTGAAAGGGTTAATACCGGGAGACAGCGAGATCCATCAATGTAGGAAATTACCTTGCCCAGTAGCCTACAGAGCAAGTGTTGAAAAGCCGCCATCTGTTGGAAGCGCAGTAGAGAGAATGTTGGGACTAGCAATTTTTTTTTAAACCCATGGTCCTCTCCTCTCGGATTTTTTTGTCAAGATGGCACAATAGAGCAAATCGAAGGATTATTCATTGCGTTTTACCCAATCACACCTGCCCTGCAGGATAACCTTGTTTGGAACTGCACATCTATTACGAAAATATAAATATGAGTCCGGGATATGCCAACATAGAAAACGTGGAGACAAATTTATGAGAATATAATATTTACTTTATTAAACAGCTTTAATATGGATGATCGGAGTACCCGGAGAAAAGGCGTTCTCGGCAGAATAGAAAACCAACTAATTCAAACCACATAAGACGCCGACCTGCGACATATTGGTCGAAAACGCATGCTCTAATCTCTGCGCTGCTGTTAGACAGAAGATCCGTTATGGCGTCTATTTTTGGTTTTAAGCTGCAGTTGAATTTATTGCATTTCAGGCTTTTCTTTACACAATTCTTCTGTGGAGAACAAATTGGGGGAGGCAGGCTGAAATCGTGAGTATTTTCTGTAATTTTATTCAAACATATCGTGAAATACGGTTATAAAAAGGGGTTAAGGTGGATACAATGTCCTTTTTGAATCGGAAGATCACAAAGTCTAAACTAGTTTCATCGTCCACGGGTATTTTCTTGTGAAATGACTTCGCTGGGTTCTTGATAATTGAGGCTTTTTAGCGAAAATCGAGCCTCCAAAAGCTCCAAAATTTGGGCATACAAACATCCAGACATTTCTTATTCTTGAAACGTTGCCGAATGGTAAAACTGACAAAACGTTTTTCTCATGATTTTTTTAATAAGGCACAGCGAAGAACTGCAGCCAAATCTGTGACGGAGACAACTTTGGACGGTTCATTAAACGGAGTCAGTTTATACAAGCGGAAAGGAGATGACAACAGAGAAGAGAAAGGTTCGTAATCTTGAGTTTTGCTACTTCGATTGTCGTCAAATGGAAGGTGATGTCCTTCAATACGGAACAACTGGTTTGCCCAGTTTCATAGCGAATAAAGTGCGATGGAATGTCGCAAGTGCATGTGATTACGCTATGGCGATGTCTGTTCTTGTACCTGACTTAAAAATGATAAAAATGTGTGCCTGAACACAGGGAGCCCAGACAATGTTTGCGTACGTGTTCGAGATTTTAAAAAACTCCTATGGGAATATTTTGAATTTCGTGGAAGTGCGGGTTTTAGACGAAATTGAGAGAAGCGATCCTCGCACTTATCTGGACAATTTAAACAATTGTCTCTAAAAGACACTTGAAAAATTCAAGTGCCCTCAACGGGATTCGAAGTCATGCAACCGGAATGCTCTACCAACTTAGCTATGATGCCACTCAGTTGGAAGCAGGTCAAATTGTTTGGTTCATCATGTGTTCCCGTGAAAGGACTCGACCCATAGCTTAGTTGATAGAGCATTGCACCGGCATCGCAGTGGTCATGGGTTCCAAACCCCTTAGAAGCAACCTGAATTTCGCCTGGAGAATAGACCGTCTTCATAAATGGCAGCCAAGAAATTACTCTTTTGTCTTTGGGCTAATCATCCTCACTAGCCTCACTTTGACCAAAAGTTCTATTGAATTTTGACGCGCGCGCGACCATTTTCGAATTCTCCCGGCTGGACTGGATCTAGCATGAAATGGAAACTAATGCGGACAAATTAATTTGTGTATGAAAATATTTGTCCGCATTAGTTTCCATTTCATGCTAGATCCAGTCCAGCCGTGAGAATTCGAGGATGGTCTATTGTCCAGCAAAGTGCGATGATCACTTCTCTCAATTTTGACTTAAAAATCGCGAGCCGCCATGATGGCTTGATTGTGTTATTTGAGCTTGCTAAGATTGGTCATAGGATTGATGATGATGATGATGATGATGATGATTATTATTATTATTATTAATCATCATCATCATTATCATTTTTTTGGCCAACCACAAACCGGTAGCTCAGTGGGTTGAACATTGCAAGCCCGGCCAGACAAACACTATATTTGGTCTCCATCTCCATTTAGTCAAATTGGCCACATGTTTGGCATGTGTAGCTGCCACTTAAAGGGGTGCTAAACACGCCCGCCTGGTATGTTAGCTACGCCATGCTAGTGAGGCCCAAAAGGCCGAAACAGCTGTCCATGGCTGCTAATTGACTGGGTGAAATGGTTGTGCGCATGCGTGATGTGTTGGCCACACCGGGTTGGTGTTAGCGTGTGTCACCTTGCTTTTATTGCTGTTTTGTCTTTAAAGGTGAATTTAAGCAAATACTGAACCTTAAACTGGCTTTGGTTTTTCAGACAATCTAATTTTTAACTGGATCTGCAAGACATCGTCTCTCCCTGTGCTGGGCCACTTCGGTAATAGCGACGATGACAATGCATTCCGAATGGCTTTACTTTCCACCGATGTGAATACAGCGGTTGAAAGTCGTGTTCAATGGAAAACACAACCAGTGGATGACTCGGAAACAAGAGCTAATGTCAAAGGAAGTCTTGGTCTTACATCTTCGGAGAAGAAATCTTTGGTATTGAAAAGACTGATACCGTTGGTTATTTCATTGTTGGTGTTGAGCGGTGCTGTGGCGATTCGGTTCTTAATTCCTTTGCCATCCTCAAGCCAAGTTGTGGTGTCCATGGGAAATGGTACAAATATGAATAGTACGCTGAGCGTTCACAACTCCACCTCGTTATCTCTGACTTGAATTTAGAAGGAATGTACCTGAAATGATCTCATAGAAGCCTCTCACCTATATTCTCGTCTTTTTTTTTTAGATGAAAATGATTTTATTTAATGTTTACGATGCAAAACATGTCTTTTAAACTTTCTGTTAAAACATGTTCTCAATCCTTTTTTTATAAAGAAAGGCCTTATTTTCGCTTATTTGTATTAATGCCTTGGAAATTGTACGAGTGTACATGTATTTATTATGAAGTTAAAACAGATAAAACGCCGTTTTCGGAGAAAGCTAGTAGTTATCCGGTTGGTCCGAAGTCTCCCTTCCTCCCTCACGAAACTTTGTTGAAGCGAGCCGTACACTCCTCTACATTGTTTGACCAATCACAACGCACTGTCAAAGCCCGGTGACAAAATGCAACCTGTCAAAGGCGAGTAAGCCTGCTATGGACAAGCATCCCATCGAGGGGGGAGGGGTGGGGGGGGGGGGTAGCAATACTCTCAAATGCTCAGGCCGTCTGTGACTTTGACATGCGAATCTGACTTATTGTAGCTCAACTTAAGGCTTGAGGTTGTGGAATGAAAGTATATTCAAGAGACTTTTTCGTTGTCGTTGTTGCTCCCTGACGTGTGTTAGACCATCACACTGGAGACTATTGGGAACTGCCAGTGCTTGTCAGAGGATTATTATTTTCTCCCGACCCACTGCTGACATTTTGCGTCCAAGATATCCATGAAATTAACGCACCTATAACATACAACAAAACGGTTCTCAACAAATCGCCTGCTGTCGCTCTCCCATAGAATGACTGGCCAGCGAAAACCGCTGACAGCACAAGACAGCAAACACCACAAAAAGTAGCAACGCACGCAAAGACAGCACCACAGTCACACTCCGCCTTA
>NC_090892.1:62258872-62268872 GCF_036669925.1 Montipora capricornis | reverse complement strand
AACGTACCGGAAATTCAATAGGCACAATGAGCAAACTTCCCGTAAAATGGAGGTATCTAGCTCGGACACAAGCGAAACGTAGATGAAAGTGCACGTTTTGTGGTGCACCTGTTCATTGGAGCTGGCCAATGTGCCGGTCACGATAACGTCTGAAGTCCCTGTAGATTATGACTAAATCGTCTGGCACATCCTGGGGAGGGTTTGGAATGGCACCATCGCAAGCGTAGCATCTGGAAACGTTAACCAACCAGCCACTTCAGCAGCCCATATTGGGCATTGCAGGTTCCCAACCCCCTTAAAATTGTTGCTTGGGCGTCACGATGTTACAGTTTGGAGGTCCTATCTGGTTTGGCAAGATGTCGCTCTGCTGAAAATAAGATATGTCTTCCGGATTGTGACTTTGACTCGGCAGAAATCCATTGTTTGACAAACCACTAGCTGTCTTCAAGAACTCGTTAAAACTGTTGCGATCAGCAGTCGACTGCGCGTGAATTTGGTTTAAGCCGGATACCTGGGTCTGACTAACATTATGACTTGCTGTCGTGCCCCTATCATGGGCATAAATTATCTGCCTTGAGAGAACTGCCATTATGGGGCTCTGGTCTGGAAGTAGGGAAGGATCTTCTTTCCTCTGTTTAGAGAACTGTGAACAGGAATCTTGGAGTACTAGAATCGCTTCTAAAGATCCCCCGTTTTAAAGATTCCTCGCTTTAAACATTCCCGCCTGTAAAGATTCCCCATTTAAAAGATTTCCCAGCCCATTCTCCAATTCCCCAGGATTCTCTACAAGCTGCAAAAGCTCTGCACTTTATGCTGTGTTGCATAGCGGGGACGGCAAAGATGCACCCTGAATAAAATGCACATTCGCAGCCTCTATATTGCTATCGTTGTTACTGACTCAACGTATTACTTCCGCGTTCCCGTTGTCATCGCACTCGCCGTTGTCGTTGCATGAAGAAATGGCGAAGCGTTGCGACCAATTCGAGAACTGGAGACAATAAATGCCTAAGCTTGCACACTGTGAATATGAATGTTCATGTTTTTCAAAGTTATTAATAAAAGAAACAGTAGTCTTTTAAGTAGTAAATTTAACACGTTAGTTGTAGAGAATTTTCTCGTGGCTGCGATGGTATCTCTGATTTACAAATGGACGTAGTTAACTTTATGCATGAGCCATGTTTGACTTTCTGCAATTTGATTGACTACTAGGCAAGTTAGGAAATTCAGCCACATTGGACATACCTGAATGTAAAGTTTTCTCAGGCAGTAGTAGTTGTGGTGGCAGAAGCAGTTGTAGAGGTAGCATTCGTAGAAGTATGGTCCAATCCTAAATTTCACTCTGCTAACGGCGTGTCAATTTTTTTATACCAACTTCTTTATCTCAATCGTGGTATAATCATGATTTCTGTCATTTATCACCACAAATCAGGCAGTTACCTAACAGTCCTACAGTAAGGGTAAAATTCTATAAGGTAATATCTCAAAACTATATGACTTACCGCAGCAAGAACATCTTTCATGAGGGCTTTTTGGTCCCCCACTGATGATAAATTCGGCCAGAAATCTGGAACACATATCTTTAGGTCCTGCGTGCGTGGTGTGACAAGAATAGCACCAAGTGACAGGAGTTCCAGAACTGTGACAGGGAAGGCAGCATAGAGACAATTTAAACTCCGAGTGTAATCTGTTACAAATGTGTTATTGTGCCCATAAATTTGCACTTTGACGATAAGAGATGACGGCTCCAGTGCTGGATACAGAGCAGATTCTATGTTGAAACTGTTTTCATCTGATGTGAGAGATTTATAGATATCAGCATATTTGTTAACGCAGTTGGTGAACTTGGTGCAATTTATGGCCATATCTGCCTTGGTATGTTGTGAAAAGTGTATTAATACAATGTGGAAAATAACAAGGGGGACAGTAGAGGCAATGTGGTAAGCCATTTTATCTTTGATCACCAGTGCCTCTGTCTCTTAGGTAGTCCCTGTAAAATAAAAACAGTGACAATTTAGAGCGATTCATAATAGGGCCGTTTATACGAGAGAAAACAAGCCGCGGCTTACATAAGACTCGAACACCCCATATAAATGGTACAAAATCTACGTTCACGGCTTTCTCAAGACGCGTCTTATCCTGGCCTGGGAGTTTATACTCGTATAAATAGTTCCTTTCGCGTAGTAAGTACGCCGCGGCCAGAGTAAGCCCCGGCTTATTTTCTCTCGTATAAACGGCCCTAATGAGTCAAAGTAATTTGTCAAAGTTCTGCCATTTTATTCTGAGAGATTTTTAGAGAAAATGCAAGGGTCACTTGTGCACAATTTGCGCATAATCCTCCTCCTCTTCCGATCAAAAGGAAGCTTTAATTTAGCGACGAGAAAGGTGACAGCAACGAGAACGTCACAAATTTGCATATTTAGTGGTCAAAAACAATAGCTTTGCACGCCCTGCACGTGCGTTTTTCATTTTTGTCCATTTTTTTTTCGCCGTCGTCAGCAAAACAACAACGTAAAATAATCAAGTTTGAGGTGTTATGGAGAACGTCAGCACTTGGGAGATAAATTTTCATTTTCCTCTCCTAAATTAAATTAAACATCGCTCACAACGGTTCTGTCACACCTTTGTCACATTAAAACCTTGGAATTATCGCGAAGTGATTACAATAACGCGAATTTATGTTCTCGTTGCCGTTCCCGTCGTCGTTCCTAAAGCTCCCTTATCACATACAGGGCAAAATTACGTAATGCTGATTGGCTGAGACGGGGGGCATTTTTCCTTAATCACGAGGGCACTTTTGGTAATCAAGAGGGCTTGATTACTTGAACCTGAATGGTTAACAGTTGCTTAGGTTACAAGAGAATCTTCCTCCAGAATAAACTACTTTTCGTCCACACATAAGATATATTTCAAGCGCTATTTCTGTTGACAGCAACGACTTATTAACCCCGCGGCCATGGGCCGAGCGCGGCTCTTGCTCTGCAATCGGTTTATTTATTTATTTATTTTTGTTTTGTCGGTGAGCTGAACCAGACTTCCACTCGGCCACATAGTCAGTGGGACTTCCAGTCACGCAATTTATGATGTTTATTCGCCAAAAAGCTGTTAAAACGTTAATGTACTTAAAATTTTATGAATAGTCTGCTCTTTATTTACGACAATATATATATTTTTTGTGTGTTATTGAAACATGTAATCGTGACTTTTAAAAAAGAAAGCTAAGACCATTAACTCATCGGAGATTTCACAACGGCTACGACTGATGGTGCAATTGGAGATTTGACAACGGCTATAAGTAAAAGTGCAATAACTTTGTGTGCAGTCGTTGTTGTCAGTTTGTTGTGCTACAAATTGATCAAGTGATTTTGGTTCTATAGTCATCAGTGAATCAACAAGGACTGCTTTGGAATGTGTACTACGTTGCGACTATAGTGGTAAGAAAACAGATAAAATTTAGTTTTCTTGGTGAGCAGACCCAAATTTCTATTCGGTCATATTGTCAGTGGCACTTCGAATCACGCAGCTTATGATGTTTACCGGTATTTGCCAAAAGCTGTTAAAACGTTAATGTACTTAAAATTTTATGAATATTCCACTCTTTATTTAGTACAAAATATATCAGGGGCACCCAACGTCAATTTTCGGAAAATATCTGTTCGGAAGACGATTTGAGATCTAGAATTTTCGGAACATTTGTTGTAAAATTTCTTGCTTGCCTGTCTGTCCTAGGATTTTCGAACATCTGAAAAATGGTATAATTGCCCATTTTTAACGGATTTTTACCCTAAAAAGATCACCTAGAATTTTCGGGAACCTTTTTTCTGGCTGAAATTTTCGAAAAGGTAAGTTTTAATCCCTATAATTTTCGGATCACTAGACTTTCAGCTAGGAAATCCGAACAGATGAAAAATTTTTAGGAGATAAAAATATGCCTATACCTACCGTTTAAATACTAAAATACGTTTAACAACGCTATGTTTAAGTGGTTTTGAACTATATTTTCGTTGGGTGCCCCTGATATATTGCCTTTTTGTGTTATTTAAGCGGTTGATTTGAAGCGAGTATTGAATACATAAAAAGATCATTATGTCATCCATGGAATGTGTCGACGTTTCAACTTTCATTGGTAGGGAAATAACCACCGTACTTAAGATAGCCTCTTGTTTTATAGGAAGAGAACCTTCAAATTCTCTTTTCATTGATGAATTTTGTCAGCTTAATTAAAATTTTCAACCTGTAGGAGCCCCTAACCAGGAACCAACAACTCCAGTACTACAATCTTGTTCTGTAGGTCTATGTTACGGCATTTTCACCGGCATGACTATTCCGGAAATAAGAAATGAGGGGTGGGAGTAAGGGATGGGGGTAGGGGTGAGGGGGGGGGGGGGGGGGCTGGATGGGGTTGAAGGGAACCATGGTTGAAACAACCCAAACCTTTATGAAAATGCTAATCTTAGGCCTAAACCTCCCACCCCCGGAATAGTTATGCCGCATTTTCACACATGAAGCTCTTTTTAGTCGAGTCGGCTTGCACGAGTGACCATTGTCAATCCCTTGGCTAATAATTTCTCATGCAAGACTTGTGATTAGCTGCATAGGTCTGGTTTTGCGGGAAAATTAATCTAAATATCAAATACAAATAACTCGGTCAGTAAAAACGCCATTCCACAAATACAATGAAGTTGTTACTTAATTGCAATAGCAGCACGGACAGACAACCCCATGGATTCGATACCGCATGACGTCAAGTTATTTCATACAGCTATTGATCTGTTATATTTACTGTTGATCAAAATCCGCTTTTACCGACACTTCACTAACCTTTAGCCTGCGTAGATGTCGGGACATCTTTATTGCAGTATTTTTTGAACATGCGGGAGTAAAGCCATAGTTGCTTGGCTGTTTTGGCCGCGATTTGCTAGTGCCCATGCCAGTGCCCAAAACCGTCGTACTCGCTTCTCGCGGGTGTTAAAATAAAATAATCCTGCGATAAAATATCCCGCCAGCTACGCGGGCTAACTCACCTTTCATTTTCTGTGTTGTATCGGGTTATTCGATGGGTTTTTACGGACGGTATATTTTTCCTCGTCAACCGCTGCAAATTAAAAGAGATCTATAAAGCGTATCAAATAACTTGACGCCGTGCGGTCTCGAACCCTCAGGGGTGTCTTCACGGTGAGAGCAGTATTAACAATTTGTTGTTTGTTCAAAACTCAAGTAAAAAATCCGAACTGATATATTGTGCCAGCTCACGCAATTCTCTAAGCTTCGAGCGAGTTGAAAACTGGAAGGGAGAGGAAGATGGATTTTGGCGATGAGAATTGTTTACTAGAGCTGACTCGGGTAAACTAGGGAAAGAACTGGGAGATTAGGCTAGTAAACGTACTTGTTGTGGACTGCTTTAGGACAGAAATGTCGAATGGTGGTATTTTTAAAAATGCTGTAAATAAGATGGCCCGGTTATTAATGAAATAGATGAAGATCTTTATTTATCAGTTACGACTCTGTCAAACTCCAATAGCGAAGATATCGTTGACGTCACCTATTGTCATTAATGTGCCAACCAGAGCTTCATTGACTGTCGAAACAAAGGGTCTTTTGTTTCTGTGGTTGGCACATTTGAATAAAAAAATGCAATAAATATCTTCCCTGACGTCTTCCTATAATGCACCTACTTCTAAATGGCTCTGATGATTGTTTCCGCTTTAGTTGCTGGCCGAAATTTCAGCAGTCGAAGTGACAAATAGACCCTTCCACGGTTTTTGACCGCCCATCTTGGCTGGGGGGCAAACAAGGCTAAATTTACAGTAAATGTATGGGATTTTGGCCGACTTTGAACCGCTGTAGCGCCGCTAAAAAGAGAAAGATTTCCAACTTTTGCCACTATTTTAAATACTTTTATTGATATCATTCATTCAACAGAAAATAAGGTCATTAAGGAAAGTATCATGTCCGTAAATTCGAATAATAAATCTTTTCATGTTGCTTCTAATTTCGCGGCAATTTGCCGCAATGGTTTCGGAAGGGTTTGTATGGAATCTTAAAAATTCGTTTATGGTCGTTGTAGCTTGAATGTGTTCTTTATATTTCATGAAAACAGGAGCTCCTGATGAAAATAATCTCAGTATAAATGTCTTTTAAAAGACACTATCACTGTGGAAATCCGTCTCTTTTTAGCGGCGCTACAGAGGTTCAAAGTCGGCCAAAATTCCATACATTTACTTTAAATTTAGCCGTGTTTGCCCCCCAACTAAGATGGCGCCAAAAACCGTGGAAGGGTCTATTCATAAGCAAGATTCCTATTCGGGGCCTCCCTTTTTCTTTGCAGATAACCTCACCTAAAAAACGTCCAGATTTGAGCTGTACAAGCGATTCCAGCCACAGTTTAATCAGCATCCAACAAAAAAAAGCAGCTTTAATTTAATTTAATTTTAAAACGTACAGTGACAACGTGCACCGTGAAATAGACACCAATCACGGTTAAAACGGAAAAAATGTATAAGGGGCCAAATAAGGGGCCAACCATTTAACTTTTGAGGGGGGGGGGGTGGGTGATTTCTGGTCAGCAAGTTTTTTTTTCTAGCCACCTTGGTGGGCAGGATATTTTTTTCCCTCCTAAATGCTATGCAGGATATTTTTTTTCTCTCCTCATTTCTCTACAGGATTTCTTTTCCTGAAAAAATGTATTTACATTTACATTGTGGTTATTGCAGTAATAGTTCTAATATGGAGCTGCAAAGTCTTAAAATGTTGAAAGATATAAAAAATCATTCTTGTATAGCTACATGTTTTCGGAATGTCATTCTTTAGAATCATTTAATATTACCTAATAACAATATTCTCATGTTATAAAGTGATGCTCCACAGGTAGATTTGAAAATGTGTAGCTTCTTAATTTAAAAAAAGTAGCTAAAAATAGCAAAATGCAGTTCAGAAATGCTCATAGCATGGTAATTACTGCTAGAATCATTAGTTACAATTTAAAAGTGGACTGAAATTGTTACCGGTAGTTGATTATGGTCTAATTTGTTATATGTTGTCCTATATTATATAAGACATTGCAAAAACCTTATATTTCAATAGAAAGCAATTACATGAAAATACTTCAGTTGAAAAGATTAAAAATGAACAAATTATTTTTCTTTGTCCAATAAAACTTGATTCTTCAAATAGAAAAATTTACCTCCATTACTGCTTGTGATAAGCTAACAAGTTTGGATACAGTGCGAGCCAGCAAGCCAGAAATCGCTGATCCCAATAACTGCAAGCAACTAGGCTAGCCAATGTGTTATTTTAATAGGCTAACCAGAGTGGCTCGCTGTCTTGCAGATTATCCGGAATGGTTGCAGTTTTGCTGGGATTTTGTAAACCCCCCCAGGAATGATGAAATAGCCTTGCAACATTTTTTTTTCTTGCTTGCAGCAGTGCAAGAATTTTTTTTCTATTTCATTTGTGCTGCATGCAATTTTTTTCTTCCAACAAGCGCTTGAAGGAAATTTTTTTTCAAAATCACCCACCCAACCCCCACCCCCCCTCCTCAAGAGTTAAATGGTAGGCCCCTAATGTTCTCGAATTTTCAAATAAAATGGCGTGACTGATACCGCACTTGCTATGGTAACTGTCATTCAAACATTACCAAAGGTGGTCTTTATTTGCTGCGCCCAACTGCGCTCAGAAGTTTTAGGTGCATGAATTGCTGGTTGTTTTATTTCGCTAAGTTACGTGTGTATGAAGCAGATGAAAAGGGAATCAAGCCCAGACTGAAATGCTATGAAAGCCTCGTAAGCCTTTGGTAAGCGTTTTAAAACACTGTAACGGAAAATTCTTGATAGAATGACGATCCTCCGACTGACCGACATTTGGCCATGATCAGTTCAGTTATACGCGGAAATAGCGATCTTTTCAGCTTTCTTTTAATTTGGTCCAGTTTAAATTTAATGAGCTTGTATTGTATACTTCATGATCAATAATGGTATGAGAATGTGATAAATCTTAATTCAAAACGCCCAAGCTATAAATATTGTAATTTAATTTGAGCGTCAACGATTACTTTAATACACATAAGGGTTGCGAACGTGTTCAGGAGTCGAAAATAAAGAACACGAATCGAACAAAAATGCCTTACCTTGGCTTCTTAATTAATACCTTATTTTGTGACCTTATCAGTGAACATTCGCGTACTTTGGCCATTTCAGAGCGACTCGAATGGGTTGTAAGGTTTGCTGTTTTTCTCTCTCTATATTAACATGTTCACAAATTCCCATACAAACCGTTATAATTTGTGTAACTGATCGTGACACTAATATTGCAACATTACCTTGCGGTATCTTCGGCTTTTTTTGCTTGAAAATACTAAGAGCAGTATCTGAAGCTCTAGCAATGTTTTTGTGTCCTATCTAACACACGGAATGTGTATGGAATGAAAACCATGTATTGCCTTGTAATGCGATCACGCGAAATTATGGACACCCGCCCTCAAATAAATGGCTATAACAATATTACATGTAGGTTTGCAATTCAGACAATGTCCCCATTCTAATAGACACACGCCTAACTCCCAATGAAATTACTTGAGGATATGAGGAAATAAAGAAATGAAGCAAAATCTGCTAATATAGTTTGTTTTTTGCTTGATCAACAAGAGTTTGCAAATTGTATTTCGTTAATATTGAGTTCAAATTGAAATAAGGATATTGATCTCGTGACTGCCCAGAGGTAGTAATGGATGGAGTCAATAGTCTGCTATTTAAGTTTTCGCCTAAAGCACAATAGTTTTGTTGAGCTTGTTTATACAGTGAATCCCTCATATCTATTAAAAGCACCCCCTTATTAAATTAAAGAGATGCTCTGAGCTTCTATCAGATCATTTAACACTATTTATTTTATTATAAAATGAAACTTCATAGCTAGGAAATATCCATGGGAATTCAGAATCTCAAGAGCAAAGTTCAAAACTTGCACACAGATTTAATTGCACCCTGAGAGTCAGGGTGGTTTAGTGGTTATCTATCGAGCCTCCCACCACTGCTAGCCGGGGTTCAACTCTGTCCGCGGCTTGCAAGTGGGTTGAGTTTCAGTCAATCTCAACCTGACTCGAGGGTTTATCTCCGGGTACTCTGGTTTTCCTGCCTCATCAAAATCGACTCACAGCTAATTAACACATAGCTGTGGTGCTGTGCTCCGACATCAACATGGACTGTATAGCGGCAGCCAGAGGCGCCCTTGTATGCTTTCAGCCCGATATCGTGAGCTGGCATAAGTCACAAGGGATGTTAAATCCAGACTATGTCATTTTATGAATTTTAAATCCTGTCCACTGCAGTCACCTTTCTTTGTTAAATACAGAGGTTAAAATTTTATCTAAAATCTTAGCGTTTCGGGTAAAGAAGATTCTACCAAATATAATCGATAGTAATCATGGTGGTTATGTGGAAGGAAGGTATATATAGGTGAAACCATTAGAACGTTGTACGACATAATGGAATTTACAAAGAATGAGGGTACAAGTGGTATTCTGGCATTTCTGGACTTTGAGAAAGCATTTGACAGCATTGAATGGGACACTATATTCAGATGTCTAGAAGTTTTCGGTTTTGGCCCTATTTTTAGGAGATGGGTTTCAGTTCTATACACTGATGTATCTAGTTGCATTAGTAATAACGGTTTGCATTCAGATTATTCTAGAGAGAGGAGTTCGACAAGGGGACCCTCTTTCACCTTATATTTTTATAACAGTGATAGAATTATTGGCTATAGCGATAAGGGCTAACGATAACATTTGTGGAATTTGTCTTGGGGAGAGTGAGATTAAGTTGCTACAATACGCAGATGATACGACCGGGGTCCTAAGAGACGATTCCTCTCTCAAGACGTTATTGGATGTACTTAAATCTTTTGAAAAAATTTCAGGCTTAGAAAGTAACATTTCTAAATCTGAATGTATGGGTGTAGGAGAAGGTTGCGATTGGAAGGGTGATCTCTTTGGTCTCAATTAA
The DNA here is from genome assembly GCF_036669925.1 of Montipora capricornis. NCBI lineage: Eukaryota > Metazoa > Cnidaria > Anthozoa > Scleractinia > Acroporidae > Montipora > Montipora capricornis. Next base: position 62,258,880 of record NC_090892.1, on the reverse strand, counting down.
TTGGCCTG
>NC_090892.1:62223872-62253872 GCF_036669925.1 Montipora capricornis | reverse complement strand
CTGTGACACACTGATGGAGTAGGATTCATGCTGTCCAGACAGGCAGAGAAGGCTCTCATTAGCTGGGAGCCAGTCATTAGCTGGGAGCCAGTAAGTTCTAGGTTAATAACAGCCACATTTAGAATGAAACAGAAAAGGATCCTCGCCAGATTCATCATGTGTAATGCACCTACTAATGAGGCTACTGATGAGGTAAAGGACCAGTTTTATGGAAAACTCAAAAACGTGCTGGGCAACAACAGACCGCAAAGAGAATTGACCATCTTGATGGGAGATTTGAATGCCAAGATTGGAAGCTGTAACATCGGCTATGAGGATGTCATGGGGACACATGGATTAGGTGACATGAATAATAATGGTGAGAGATTTGCAGATTTGTGTGCCGAGCATGAGCTGGTGATAGGAGGGTCCGTTTTTCGGCACAACTGTACAACTTGGGTCTCGCCCAACTATACAACTGAAAACCAGACAGACCACCTCTGCATACACTGTATCAAGGAAGTTTAGAAGAACACTGCTGGAAGTGAGAGTGATGAGGGGAGCAGAAGCTAGCTCAGATCATCATCTCTTGATGGGTAAATTTCAGCTCAAGTTGAAAACATCAGCCAGATGCATCTCAAATAGGGTGAAATATGATATCAACTTATTGAAAGATCCTTTTATTGCACAGCAATTTTCCATCATGATCAGGAATAAATACCAAGCTCTCCAAGATATGCAGGACCCTGAAGACCCCATAGACGAAAACTGGGATAGCCTAAAGAAGGTGTGGACTGAAACAAGCGAGGAAGTACTTGGTCGAAAGAAACAATCAAAAATAGGTTGGATATCTAAGGACAGAAGATTGCAAAAAGAAAGGGCCCATACCGAGTACATTGAAGCAAATAATGATGTTAAAAGAAGTGTGAGAGAGGACAAGAGGAAGTATATTGATGACCTAGCTAAGGAGGCAGAAACAGCAGCCAGGCAACATGACATGAAGACACTCTATGATACAACAAAGCAACTCCCAAGTAGGTGTTCCAAATTAGAGACTTAAATGGCTGCCTACTAACAACAACTGGGGACCAGCATACAAGATGGGTAGAGCACTTTCGACAGCTGCTTAATAGACCTTTGCCATTGCAGCCTCCAACATTGCCACCAGCTGACCAACAGCTTGATATAAACTGTGAACCCCCAACTGAAGCTGAAGTCAAAAAGGCAATCAAATCCCTGAAGAACAACAAAATCAGCTGGTTTAGACAACATCCCTGCAGAGATATTGACGGCTGACATCAACAGCTCAGTGCACATGCTACAGGGCCTCCTAACTAAGATCTGGGAACAAGAATACATACCATCAGAATGGAGAGAGGGGATCCTCGTTAAGCGACCTAAGAAAGGAGACCCGCGCCTTTATAGGAACTATAGAGGAATAATGCTCCTGTCAACCGCTGGGAAAGTTTTATACCATATAATCCTGGATCGTATGAGGGAAGCTGTGGATGAGATTTTGAGGGAGAACCAGGCAGGCTTCAGGCCATCAAGATCAACAGCAGATCAAATAGCTACCCTGCATATAATTGTGGAGCAGTCGCTGGAATGGAGGACCCCACTCTATGTAATTTCATTGACTATGAAAGGCCTTTGATAGCCTAGATAGAAATGTCCTGTAGGATTTGATGGCCAATTATGGAATCCCTGGCAAGATCATATCGCTAGTGAACTATTCTTCGTGATGGTGGCTTAACTGAAAGCTTTAGTATCAAAACGGGCGTAAGACAGGGCTGTCTCCTATCACCATTCTTTTTCCTTCTTGCGATTGATTGGGCGATGAAAGAGACGACAACTGGCTTAAGGAATGGAATTCAGTGGACTCTTGTAGACCAACTCGAAGACCTGGACTTCGCTGACGACTTGGCACTTCTGGCTCACACTCATTCTCAGGTGCAAACGAAAACCTCCAAACTCGAAGCTATCTCATCTACAGTAAATTAGGGCTTAACATCAATACTGATAAGACAAAGATCATGAGGATCAACAGCAAATGGAATGAGGATATTACCATCAATAATTTCAGCATAGAAGATTAACATCCTTCACATACTTAGGCAGTGTTATTAACATCACGGGAGGAACGGACAAAGACGTATTGGCAAGGATAGGGAAAGCAATTTGTAGCGCATTTAATTTCTTAGCACACATCTGGAGATCCAGGGAAATAACAACAGCCACCAAAATTAGAATTTTCAATTCTAATGTAAAGTCTGTCTTGCTCTATGGGTCTGAAACATGGAGAATGACTGAGACGACCATGTCAAAATTACAGACTTGGAATTTATTGGCCTGTCACTATCAGCAATTCTAACCTGTGAGAAGCCGCAGGTCAAGCACCTGTGAGGCAACAGATAATGAGGAGAGGAGGCAGTGTGGCCCAGTGGTTAGGGCGCTTGCCTTGAGATCCGGAGATCCCGGGTTCAAGACACGCTCTGACCACTCGTTGAATTTGATCCTGGTAGTCCCTAGTTCAACTTCTCAGCTGCACTTATAAATAGCCAACTGGTTTGCCTCCGGCCAGTTGGGATTCTTAACAGTTGTTGTTGTTCTGTTCTGTCATTTCGTTGTGTTTCATTGACCCTGAAAAGCCCCTATGGGGAGCGGTCAATTAAGTATGTAATGTAATGTAATGAGCAGAAAATGGGCCTTTATTGGCCATACACTTAGGAGATCGAACGACTGCATTGCTTGACAGGCCCTTGGTTGGAACCTACAGGAAAGTAGACGGAGAGGTAGACTGCGTAACAGCTGGAGGAGAGGCAGACCATACCATCCAGTCGAGAGGTCTCTCTTGGCACCAGCTCGAACACCTGTCCAGGGACAGAGGGGACTAGAGGGACTTTGACAGTGGCCTTTGTTCCGAGATGGAATGATAAAGGTTTCAGATCAGATCAGATCAGATCAGATCAGAAAGCTTATTGAATACTTAAAGAGTTAAAGGTGCAAATACAAAAAAAAAAAAGAGAAAAAAAAGGAAATGAACTTTATTTAAGTGTCTAGTCTTCTAGTGCTGTAGAGCACTAATCGGGGACACTGTAAATTGAAATTAACAAGTTGACGCAAATCAAATCAAATTTTGGTTTTTGAGGAGAGGGGAAAATCGGAGTACCCGGAGAAAAGCTCGGAGAAAAACGTCTCGGTGCAGAGTAGAGAACCAACAAATTCAACCCACATATGATACCGAGTCTGGGAATCGAACCCGGGCCATCCCTGCACCCAATTATTGTTAGATTTGGCACTTTATTGCTTGTTAAAAAATGATGCAGTATCAAGGATACCTTCAGTCAAGAAAAAAAACAGGAATGTTAATTAAAGTTGAAATTATTTTGGGTGAAAAATTGGAAAAAGATTCTAATTTCTCAAAAGTCACGTAACTGGATGTCTAGATAACATAGAATAGCTTTTAAAAGGTTTTGAGCTGATCTGGATTGCTTTTTAGGAAAGGTTGACAGTAAAGTAAGCGTGAATTATTTTGAATGGTGTGAAAAAAATGTCAATTGGAACAGAAATTCTTAAATCTGCATTTTCTCAAAAAGGAATATGCCAATGACTTAAAGACTGTACTGACAGTGCATTTGTCATCTACACTACATCTGGACAAAAATTTGAGAGAAGTCCATTTTTGAATTGTAACCGTGAAAATTCGAAAATGTGTGCACTCTTGAAGTATCTTAACAGTTATGTGCTTGAACTTTCTGTGATAATAGTTGATGCAATATATACAATATGAGTGGCATATCTTCTGTATCATATTTACAAACTTGATATGAAGGACAATTGTCTGGGTGAGTGTATTCCTGAGAAGGACTGTTTAGGATGACATAGACTGATGTTTGGACAATCTGAGCGGAAATAATCTTCAGGGTCAAGTGATTTGTGTAGCGTCAGTAGATTGGTATAAATACTCTAGTCATTATGTAGTGATTGGTTATCAAAGTTATACTCTTATTAGTCAACTGTCTGTCACTGGCCATGAAGACTGTAAAACAGTGATTGGTGCATTTGGATCCATCTTAGTCTAATGTCTATATGCATATTGTTAGTAAAAAAGGGTCAGTCAGTTATTTTTATTAAAATAAATCTGTTTGTCTGTTGCTGCTGTTGCTGATAAGTCATCCATTTTGTAGGTACTGGAGGAAGTTGTAAGCATTGGTTTAGTGGTCTGTTTTTAATTATAAGTCAGTAAACCAGCTTTCCATTGGTAGTAATTTAGTACTGTGGGCTGTCTGTTGTTGTCACATGTTTGTGTCCAGTCACTCTTGCATTAAAACCTGTTGGGCATGAAGATATGATTGGACTAAACATGAAAGATGCTCATTTAAACTGCAGATTAAGCACATCACAGTTATGAAAATTATTTGAGCGGTAACAAAAGTACAAAGTAAAGCCTGAAGAATTTCAGCTTGAACAGGATTTGAATCCATAACTTGTGGGTGGCAAACTACATGTACCCTATTACTGAGCTGTCTTCAGTTGCTGTGTAGTATAGGAGCCTGGCGAAGGGAGGTACGGTGGCCTCATGGTTAGAGTGCTTGACTCCGGACCGAGTGGTCCAGGTTCGTGTCCTGGCCGGGGACATTGTGTTGTGTTCTTGGGCAAGACACTGTACTCTCACGGTGCCTCTCTCCACCCAGGTGTATAAATGGGTACCGGCAAAATGCTGGGGCTAACCCTGCGATGGACTAGCATCTCATCCAGGGGGGAGCATAAATACTCCTAGTCGCTTCATGCTAAGGAAACCGGAGATAAGCGCTGGCCTGATGGGCCGCTCGGCTCGTAAGCGGTGACTTATAGGAGCCTGACAGTGGTGATGTGATCCCATAAGAGGTTAAATTTTCTAATGAAAACTCAGATGTATTTTGTCAATGACAATCCTGAAAACTTATTAGCAAACCCACCTTAAATGAGGTCATCGTAACTAGAATGATGCCCTAGAGATCTTTTCTGATACTTGTTTCAGGTGCTGTTGATGGAAAAACCAAGTACACAGTGTTATGCTGCCTTCTGGTCAGGCTGGGGTCACAAGTGTTGAGGGGTGTGTTTGATAGAGTAATTCATCCACAAGACCTTTGGAATACCTTGAAACGTGAGCCAGTGCACTCTGAGCTTCGGTCTCTTCGAAAAGAAGGAATCCTCAATCCGGCGCAGTGGATTCAATTGTATCCAGTTAAGCCCTCTTCTGTGTCATCCACTGGCTTTGACAATTCTCTCTTGCTTGTGCTTCTGACGACAATCTGTAACCTGAGTCCTCCAGCCACTGGCTGGGATCTACTTCCCCATTCCTCTGACAACAGCTGTGAATCTCACATTGTACGTTTGAAGTATTGTGCGAATGCAGTATCAGCCCATACTGAAGAGGCCTCTGTTAGTGATGAAGAATTCTGTAAATACAGAAAGCAGATCCAGAAAACACTGGTAGGATTGGGTGGAGCTGAATATGAAGTTGCCATCCGTAAAATAGAGGAAGAAGAAATGGATCCATGGGATGAGGAACATTTCAAAGAACTTCTGAAGCAGTGGAAAGATAATGACAACAGAATTAAGGACAAACTGAATGAGTGGGAGTGTACAATGAAGACGTCTAGAGATGCAGGTGTGTTTTTGGGAGCAAGAAATTAGGGTGCTGTTCATATGTTGCCTGTTTCAAGGTTGCTCTTTTTTTCTTTTTTGCTTATTGCTTCATAACAGGGTAATACCACTTTTTTTCTTTTTTTACTTTAAGACAGGGTAACAACTAGCTCTTGTTTTATATGTATGTTAATATCGTGTTGTAACATGCCCATTAACAAAACCATTTACATGACGTTTTTCAAATGTTATGTTTGTTCCTTACCCCTTTCCAAAAAATTGGAACTTACTGGTTAAGATTATTGATACCCTGTTCTCATAAAAACCTCCTTCCATGCAGCAATTACACTTTCATGAACTCCCAGCCATCTTTGACTCAATCTTCAAACCTCTGGCAATTAAACAAAAACATTTTGCTAGATATATTCCAAAAGGAGCTACCCAAACCAATGTCTTTGTGGTTTAGAATTCCCTAGATTTTTCTGAGACAATAATGAAAATGTCATGTGATCAATATGAAATGATTTCTCCTCCACTCTCAAAATCTAAAACAGTGTTTCAATTATTATTTTCAAAGTCAAGTAGCTATTTCTGCTATTTTGATACTAATCTGATTTTGACACTTGGCATTATTTTTCAAATACATCTCAGATTATTCTCTCATATACTTTTATTTTAAATGATCAATTTGCTAAGTTAACTCCAAAGTCTTTTCAGTCAATGTCTTATTAAAGGGCTTCTGTTTTCTATATAATTTTTAAATGTTCATGAGTACAATTATTTTTCTTTGTATTTGATAGTTCTAATGAAATTCTTGCTGGTGTTTTTGTTATTATGCTGACAGCAGATTGATTATTTTACAATAGATCCTGTACTTCAGCCAGAAGCAAGCTTTGCTGATGTTGTTTCAGCAGCTGCAGGAAGCAGCGCACACACTCATCACAAGCAAGGTCACTACATGTCATAGATACAAATGACTGAAAGGCAGTGTCTAGCAATTACTTACCAGGTGATCTGGTGACGTAATTCGGAGGACTGGGGAGAAAAATTTTAACGCCGTATCCCACAACCACGCGCGGCCTTGAATGTTATTTCCGAATTCAACATGGCAGAAGCTACCTTAGATCTCGGCGGTTTCCATTTAATGTTCATTCAGTAACAGGAAATGTAGGAGACACGGAAAGATCTGTTGAGTTTTGGCGATGGAAATACTGCAGAAAGTCTGGAAACAAAACCTAAGGCTGCTCGCGGTTGTGGGATACGGCGTTAAAATTTTTCTTCCCAGGCCTCCAAATTATGTCACCAGATCACCTGGTAAGGATGCCTGAAATAGTTAATCTTTTTTTGACACAAATAAACATATTCTTCTCTAAGATGTAGTTAGTATCATGATACCCAGACGAAATTTGGCCAGGGTCAGATTATGTTAAGAACCCATGATAGATTTTCCAACATGCATGCACTATTGAGCTTACAATGAGTAATTTCTAATAGATCCTGTGCAGGCAGAAAGAAGTGGTGCCGATATTGCTTCAGCAGCTGCAGGAACCAGCATACACAGTCATCACCAACAAGGTAATTGATATCAGTCACTGTAAGGATGTTTCCTAAATTTAAACATCTCAGTGAAAAGAGGAATACATTGTTGTTGCAGTGTCTCTTTCAACCACAGGCCTTTGCCTTTGTGCCTGCCAATGGTATTTTCTTGCTTAAGTACCAAAACTAAAAGTCTTAGTCTGGTGTTGGTTGAAACCCATCCATATCTTCTCTACCACAGTATATCACAATCATAAAACCAGCACTTGATGCTCTAAACAGGTACATGTTGTAATGGTATTTGAGGTTTTGTTTTAAATTGGTTGACTTCAGACTTACTGCTAACTGACTGAAAACGGTCTTTTTCACACAGCTGCATATGGGAGCACATTTTTATCAACGCAACAGCCTGTGGAGTTCTTCAAGGCTCTCTGTTGTTCTTGCGCTTGCTTTGTTATTTCAATTATGTATTTTTCGATACATATTTGATTTTACCCATCCAGCTGATCAATATTGCCTATTATTATTCATTCAAAATATTTCCCCGTTTCTGATTGGTTAAAACCACACGCAACCTCGTTCCCAGGGTCTCTCGAGCGAGAAGAGACCCTGGTAGGGTCTGGTCACTTTCTTCCGTGACAATTGAAAACACTAGGGAGGGATCCTCTCTAAACAAGGAATTTGTCGCGTTTGTGGCCTTAATTCATGGCGTTGTAAAGTTCCTCCAAACACAGCCTCGGCTAAGGCAAGCAATTCTTCAGTGGCCATCTTGAACAGATTTTTACAATGTAAAACGTCCTTGACTTAACCGCACAATCTACAGCAACTTATGACAGACGATGTATATGTTTTCTTCGGCGTTTGCAAACTATTGTCGCTGGACAGCTAACCAGCTGCTGTTCACCAAATTTGGAAAGAAACTCCGTCATATTGAATCAATAACGTCAAAAGTGCAGCCCGCTGCAGATTATTGAACCGATGACGTCAAAATGACGTCAAAAGTGTAGCCCGTTGCAAATTATTGAACCGTTGACCGAAAAAAGCAGGGGACGAGATTGTGTTATTTTTGTTGAGCAGAAAAATGGCTGCGAGTAGGTTTAGAAGTTTGAGCGAAGAAAATATTTTGAATAAATAATAAAGCAATTATTGAATTCGGCTTTCGTAGAATATGAAGAATTCTGCAGATCTCGGAGGATGTTATCCACCTCGGCCTTCGGCCTTGGTGGATAACACCCTCCTCGACCTGCAGAATTCTTCATATCCTACTCAGCCTCATTCAATAATTGCCAAATATTTACCTTGAAAGTTTTGTTTTTTCAGTTAATGTCAGTGCAGCTGTATCTTTTTAATTTCTAAACCATAATATTGTTTTTCTCTTTATTTCCTGGTAGCCAGAAAGTTCTTTATGCCGCTTTTTGTCAATCTAACAGCAGATTGTGTTGATTATTCTGCAATAGATCCTGTGCAGCCGGAAGTAAGCCATGTTGTTGCTCCTTCAGCAGCTGCAGGATGCAGCCCGTGGCACAGTCATAACAAAGAAGGTAATTATTAATACAAATTACGGAAAGGTACATGTATCTTGAATTCTATTTATAAGTGGAAAGTGGAATTCGTTTGGTTTAAGAACTTTTAACTCCTCACTGTTCAGTTGTTCATAAATCCTGTCTTCTTCTTTGCTTGGGCTGAACTGGTTTCATTTTGTTTATTTGCCTAGTCACATGGCGCAAAGCACCCTGCAAGCAGAGCCTTTCTTTTGCTTGCTCGATTTTGGCGTTCTCGAGAAAGGCTCTGCATGAATCGAGTAAGATCTTTATTGAATATGCGCTGCATGTTGCCAGGATACAGTCTCGAACCCAAGCCTAATATGCCAGATCTCGCCGCCATCTTGGTTTTTCATGGTACAGCGGGCTCAATTATAACCATCGGTTTTGTCACTAAACGGACGCTCGCACTGGAAAAACCGGTTTGACGAGAGAAAACAAGATTGACTAGTCCAGAAGTTCGGGCTACGGCAGCTTCAAAGAGTTGACGCGATTCGAGCAGAGCCTACCTTTCTCCTCCTCAGTAACGAAAAAGACAAAAGGAGGCTCTGCTCGCAGGGTGGGCGCAAAGCTGCAGCTCTGTGATCTTTTAATCTTTGCAATTTTATTTATTGATTTATTATATATTTGCCACACAAAACTTTACAATGATAAAATCCACCAGTAAGAATATATACATTTAGTAAATTTTCAGCTCCGACTATTGCATTTCTAGCTTTTTTATTGGCTAAAAAACTCCGACTATGAGCCATTATAGTTCACCACTAAATTTTCTCCGATTCTTATTGGTTTAAATTGATCACGTGACGCGATAGTGTTCGTTCGCGGAGAGACACTATCAGCCCATAGTGCCCGTCCGAGGAAAATACCCGGATGGATAGTAGTCGTCCGCTGAAAAAACAGTTGACAGTTGTACGCTATTCTTTAGCCAATGTACGCTGCGAATTATTGACATTTGTGACAGCCTGTACGCATGAATAAATATTTGATTGATCTGCATTAAGTGGGTTTTGACTGTTTTTCAACTGGCGCGCGGAAGAAAATTTAGTAGTGAACAATAAAGACAATAGAGTGTTTATGTCTCGGAACTAACGGTCTGATAGTTGCCCCTTGGAAATTTGATGTTCTTAAAACTAGCATATTAGCCCTCGAAGCTTCGCTTTTCGGGCAAATATTTGTTGTTTTACGTCATATGGAAAATAGTGCGCCAAGATGCTCTTTCCGGACACGTTGTAAAGTTGTGGAAATAAAAATCGGCGGCAAAACCTGGTTTGAGAATTTACTAAAACAATTATTCCATTCGCCCTTGTTTGATATGAAGTGATTATAACTAACTCGCGCTACGCGCTCTTTGGTTATTTTAGCACTTCATATCCAACTCGGGCTCATGGAATAATTGTTATATATACTAGTAGTAATCAAAGATTATGAGAGTGCGTTCGACGCCGTCACGTAAATATATATACCTGAAATAAATGATTTCCCTACCTGACTTTCAACCCCGGTCTATTGCTAAACTGATCGGCAACGAAGGTTTTACAGACAGATATATCATAATGTCAAAGTCCGATTCCAGCTAAGTGGTTCCCTGTGCAAACTGCGATTTGTTGATACGTTGCGTGACAGCGCCAGTTTCCGTAGGCTCACAATTTTTACCCTTCAAATTTCATGCTAAATGTTCTCCCATTAACTGCAAATGTTTGAGCGTAAAAGGTTATTTGTAGAAGCATATTTAACATACATTATTCTCGGCTGGAAGCGGCACAAACATAAGCAAACATTTGCAATCGTCTGCTCGTTTGTCGTCAGCGTAAACAAACTCCTTGCAACTGATTCAAGTATTATCCCCGATGAATGAAGTAGACAATATTTACATAATTTGCCGTTCCTTGGTTCAACCTCACCCTTATGGATCTTGCCTTCAGAGTACTTTTCCACCGATTTCAAACAGTATTCGACCGGATAAAGAGCTACATGTACAATGCATGTATCTGTCGCGACTGTAACTAGTCAACAAATGCAATCAAAATATAGCTGTTCCCACGGTTAACATCCTGAAAGCCAGGGCGATTCAAAGTCGTGTTCGTTAGCATATAAAATAAACAAAGACAATTCCCTCAGATTTTGATAAATGCTACCGTCGTTAAATCCAACGCTGAGAGCACAAAATGGCGAGGCCTACGGCGACTGTATCGTGAAGACGAGCTCACATGTCTTATCACATGTAATGAGAATGTGACGTAGTTTAATTTAATTTAATTTAATTTAATACTTCTATTGCGCATAAATCCATACAGAAATGATCAAATGCGCATTACGAATCAATATAAAAATATCCCAAAACGAGAGCGAAAACGAGGTCAGATGTCGTCATAAGTTCGCACCAGTTTCCCGGACGACACTTGCCCCTGCAAAAATCAAGCGGGGACCATTTTGGTGTCCTTACAGCAATCTCGAAAAGTTCTGCATAGCCGTACACAGGCACACCAACTCGAAAGACACAAATCGCAAAACGAAATTAGGCTTGCGTACTCCTTTTTGTCTAACGCAACAATTATGACAGTGTAGCGAGGATACCCAATAGGAGCTAAGAGCTTATTAACACTGGGCATCTCGATCGATACAGTAGATCGTAAAGCATAAAATAATATATAGATTTAGCCAAGCCTAAAAGCGGAGCTCCCTGGTTATTTCTTCTGTACGGTTTGACTCAATAATAAAAGGTTTCGAATTGTCAGCATTTTGATGTTTCCGGTTGCTGCTTTAATAATTAAATCATTTTCTTTGCTTTCTTCTATAAAAGAATTCATTGCCTAAACTAATGACTTCCACGGTAAATTTTACGCTAAAAACCGATATTGCATGAATTACGAAGCGATGAGTACGACATCGGTTTTTCCAGTGAAATTTACTTTGCAATTCACCAGTTTGGCAATAATTTTTTCTTGAACCGAATGAGTTTTAAAAGAAAACAAGCATTAAGCACAACCTCAGCGAGCGAATTGAAAAGGAAAAAAAAAAAAAAGCAATTTCAGAGTCAACTGTCAATCACCCTGCGAGCAGAGCCTCCTTTTTTCTTTTTCTTTACTGAGGAGGAGAAAAGTAGGCTCTGCCCGAATCGCGTCAACTCTTTGAAGCCACCGCAGCCCGAACTTCTGGACTAGTCAATCTTGTTTTTTCTCGTCAAACCGGTTTTTCCAGTGCGAGCGTCCGTTTTTTGACAAAACCGATGGTTATAATTGAGCTCGATGTACCATGAAAAACCAAGATGGCGGCGAGATCTGGCATAGTAAGCTTGGGTTCGAGACTGTATCCTGGCAACATGCAGCGCATATTCAATAAAGATCTTACTCGATTCATGCAGAGCCTTTTTCGAGAACGCCAAAATCGAGCAAGCAAAAGAAAGGCTCTGCTAGCAGGGTGACTGTCAATAGCCAGGTAGTAGGAATCATGCTAAAATTAGAAGCCATAAAAACAACTTTGTCGGTTCAAGGTCAAAGAAGAGTTTTACTGGTGTACTTTATTCCACTAAGATCATTCACTTTTTGATGTATTTCATTGAAACACGCCAGGTTGGCTTGGTACAAGAATCGTCAAACTACGGCAATGCAACCAAGAAAGGACGAACTTCAGACTCGATCAGCGCCAACACTTAAATAACATTTGGGTACTTTAAACAAACTTCTGAAAACACAAGCTACTGAGATTTCCCCCTAATTTTACGAGAACTCATTGCGAATACGTGTTTATAACATCATAGGCAGCCCAAGCTCGCGTCACTACAGACAGCCGTTGAGAATTTAAACGCGTTATAAGACTTTGTAAGGGAAATCAAATACCATCGATTGTAAAGCCTAAAAAATGCTCAATTTAACTTTCATTCAATAAAATGAATAAAAATGACTCACCTCTGGTGTATTCTTGTGTCTTTTGAAGCTTATTACACCGTTTCGGGAATTCTGTGTTTTCAGTGTTTTCAGTGTTCTAAGACTGCACACTACGACAGCTCAGAGGCGGTTTGCGACTCGAAAATCCATCCCAGCCAAGATTTTTTCACGCAAAGCTGAAGCCACATCATTTGCGAACCTCCGAGAATGTTTCGTAGTCAAAAACCCCCACGCACTTGGCTGGAAATGAGCATTTTCTCCTTCGATTCCACGATAGCTGATGAATTTAACAGCAACTGATGACCCGTGAAGACACGGAGCTTGGGTCCGAGGTCAAATTAACTCCACCCGATGAGGTACAGTCATTTCATTTACGACACTTAGCCCATCCCCACAGCGGCTTCTCGAACAGCTCCATGGTTACGAGAAGCCGCTGTGGGAATGGGCTAAATCTTGGCTGGGATGGATTTTCGAGTCGCAAACCGCCTCTGAGCCAACAACGGTCGGAATCGTAGTGTGCAGCCTTGACTTCGTCTTGTTGAAAACACTGAAAACACAGAATTCCCGAAACGGTGTAATAAGCTCCAAAAGGCACAAGAATACACCAGAGGTGAGTCATTTTTATTCATTTTATTGAATGAAAGTTAAATTGAGCATTTTTTAGGCTTTATAATCGACGGTATTTGATTTCCCATACAAAGTCTTATAACGCGTTTAAATTCTCAACGGCTGTCTGTAGTGACGCGAGCTTGGGCTGCCTATGATAACATAAGGGAAAAATTTTATTGTCACTGTCGAGGCACAACAAAAACCAGTTGGGCAAGCGGATTAAAAAAGCACTTGTTCGCTCGCATTTAAGAGGAAAACAAACAAACAAACAAATCAACTCTTTCTTTATGTACAAAAGAGTACAGATAATTGTTATTTAATTCCCGTTGACAATAAAAATTCGATTTTCATTCCTGAAAAAAAGGAAGAACCGAGTAAACCACTTTTTAAAAATACGCATCCACTTTAAATAACGCATCCGTAAAAATAACAAACGGTTTAGTGCCCAAGGAAAGAATTTGTGTGCTAAGTATGAGCTATTACTGGTATTCTGTTTTGTCGTTGTCGTTCTCTTTCGCTCAGTCCTTTCGTTTCTGTTCTAGACATAGGTCCTCCAGGCATCATGTAACCTTATCCGTGCTTCTAAAGATATGCCAAAAATTGCAATACAGAGAAAAAAGCGGCTCTAAGCAAATTTAAAATAGACACTCAGCCTTAAGTTTACATCCCGCCGATGCTTGACTTGAATAACTGCGTAGCCACCAGTGTGGACCACAGATATCGTGATATGTCAAACTGGATTGAAACCAGCGAAAAATGCAGAAAGAAAACATCATCCAAACCGTTTTCCACCTGAACACGAAAAGCGTTTGACTGTGTAAGAACTTTCGTTGATATATAGTATGGCCGTGGATGGCCGTGTAGCCCCGTCGAGCCACAGAAAGCGCGCGAAAAATGAAGCCTCTCTTATGTTCAGGTGAGTTCACCTAGGTTGAGCCTGCAATCCCATCGAAAACCAGTACCTGGTCAGCGGTCAACTTAAGAAAAAAACAGCTGACCTCTGTGAGCTTAAGCTTGAGCCGGCGATGTGGTCATGTGATACTGGCCAGCGGATACCTTGTTCTGACAGGTGTCAGTTAATCAAAAGATGGATGTCCAATATCAAAGATGTCTGCTGTAAACTAGCATGATATTGGTCATATTAGCGTACATGGAGGGCTGGACGGACCGACGGTCATGACGTCATGGCTATAATTAACAAATCGAAAGTAGTTCAGCGTTGTCTGTACTCTTATCGACAACGATATTCGCCATCACAGTGGTCAAGATGTTGTGGACTCACGAGGCGTAGCCGTAAACTGCTTAATATTAGTTCTGCAGTAATGAGAACAATAATTGGCAGCATTCCGTGTATTATACGTATGAATTTGTTGATGAGTAGTGAAAAGATTGTCGAAAGTGTTAGGGAGGAAGTGATTATGATGTTTTATTAAATTCTCCAACAATGGCTTTTCAGAACTTAATTACGAAATATAAAAACAAATGTTTTCGATATAAAAAGTTCCTATGTAACAGAGCTAGGAAGCGTAAAAAAAAAAGAAATAGTATAGATATTTATGCGCGTTTGTTAAAAAAGCATTTCCTTATACGATCTTATAAAGACATTCAAATCTTGGATATTTCTCATGTCATCAGGTGAGTTGTTCCAAATTGTAGAAGCTCTATAGACGAAGCTACGCTGACCAGTTACGGATTTGCACAAAGGAATGTTTTGATCGACGAATGAATTTATCACTAAGATATTTAGGTGCTAAACCGTTCATATTCTTGAACATCATCGTGGCATCTTTAAGCTTGACTATAGATTCGACAGGTAACTAGCCTAACTCCTTAGAAATTGGTTGAGTATGGTCGTACTTCCTTGATGATTTGATAATGCGTGTACCAAAGTTCTGGACCTTCTTTACCTTAGAAATGTTCTTAGATACAGTACCCTATACACAGGAGCAATAGAAGAGTCTACTAAATACTAGAGCGTTAACAACAACAACAACATTACTTTATTTACCCACGCTACATCTAGGAGTGATAAAAACTCGTTAAAACATGTGCGTGAAACCGAAAGCATTGAAAATAAAAGAAATAGTTTAAAATTACCATTCTAAAATCTATCTAAAAACCTGCTTCTTTAAAAGACATTTAAAAGTAGAAATATCTTTGGCGTTTCTAACATACGTAGGTAACGAATTCCAAACTTTTTCTGCCAAAAATGAGAATGACTTATGGCGCTATTCTAGATTAAAACTGGGTAGCATTAATAGTGTCCCCGACCCTCTTGAACTATAATTACAGATTTTGATCTTAAAAAAATCCTCTATGTACCTTGGGGCTTCTTTATGAATACATTTATATACAAAAACTAGGGCCTGGAATTTTCTTGTTTCTTCTAGCGTTCTTATACCACCTATATTTAATAAATGATTATATGGTGTATGCTTTCTATACCCTAAAATAGTTCTAAGAATATAATTATTGGTGTCTTCTAATTTTTTAACTTGACCTCTTCCAACTTCAAGTAATAGCGGACAACAGTATTCTAAATGAGGCAAAATATAAGCTTTATAAAGGCGGCACATTACGTCTAAAGGAATAAACCTGCGAATCCCCCGTAACGCAGAGGCTTTTGCACACGCCTTTTTTACTTGTTCGGACACATGAGCAACAAAATTGAGCTTACGATCTAATGTAACACCAAGGATTTTAAGTGTATCATTGACGTCCACTTCATTGTTATCTACACTGAAGTTATAACGATATGATACTGGACCTATAGCCATTGCCTGATGCATTGATCTGAAGATAGTTCTGCCGAAGCCATGTTGATAATATATGTAGATATGTAAACTGGAGGAGAAGCGTCCGATGCATATTCGGTAGTGTCATCTGCATACAACCATAGAGAGGAGTTTGTAACCTGAAGGTTCAAATCATTAATGTAAATGTTAAAAAGCAAAGGGCCCAACAAGGATCCCTGAGGGACCCCAACTTTGAGAGGTTTCCAGTCAGAGTAAATGCCATCTAATTTGACCCTCTGTCTCCTATCTTTCAAGTAGTTGCTCATCAACTCCAATGCTTGATCTGTGAAGCCATAGGCTCTGAGTTTTGCAAGCAGTAGGCCATGGCATACAGAATCAAACGCCGTACTCAGGTCAATTGCAAGCGTAGCTTTCGCTCACAGTATTAAAACTGAAGCATAGTTTATTATTGCGTTTCTCAGTAATGAGTTTGACGCTTGGATGATCTGCAAAATCATCAGTTGTCTTATCCATCCCCTCAGAGGGGTTAGAGTCTTTCTATCTCATGCATATTTCATGCGATTGATTTGGATAAGGCTTGCGATACATTTAGAGACTGTCTGTGTTACATGCTCATTAGAGCTTAAAGTTGAATCGATAACAACACCCAAATCCTTAGCAGTAGGCACCGGCAACAATTCTTTACCAAGAAGCGATGCTTTGAAATTACTTGCCACCTTTTCAAGCGTCTGACGTTTTCCAGATACTGGAAACTTAGTCTTATCGGGACTTATTAAAAGACTGTTTGAACAACACCAGGCTGCGATATTTGTTAGGTCTACTGAAAGCAGAGCCATAGCGGTCTTATAGCCTCCTTTAATGGAAATGTTAAATAAAGGTTTGAATCGTCCACATACGATTCCACAGAGCATACTCTTGGAATGCCAGGAAGGTCATTGATATAGATGTTAAACAATGTTGGTCCGAGAATCGAGCCTTGCGGAGCACCGTGACCTACTACTGTGCGATTGTCTGATAAATGAGTGCCAATGCGAAATGACTGACATCTGTTCTATAGGTAACTTCTAAACCATTCGATAGAATTTTTTGATACGCCAAGCAGGGCCGTAGCCAGGAAAAAATAATGACTGAGGCAATGCCTATGGTGAAATGCTCTTCTTAGTATTTTAGGTGTTTTGTTACGCTGGTCCTTGCTTGGTCCTTGCTTGCCTTGGAATCACGCTCTATTAAAAAAAAAAAAAAAACGAAAAAATGACTGAGGCAAGTGCCTCGGTTTGCCTCATACTGGCTACGGCCCTGCCAAGAGTGCGTAGTTTACAGAACAGTAAGTTGTGGTCCAGACTATCGAAGGCTTTGGAAAGATCCAATAGTACTAGCGCAGTAAGACGTCTACTGTCAATTGCGTCAAAGGTCGTATCTGTTATAAAAATGTTCAATGTGTCTGTGGAATGCAGCTTTTATTTCCGCTTGTAAGACGCTTGTTGCGTGACATATATTCCATTAGTTGGTTTAAAGCTGCTCGCTCACATATTTTTGAGACTGCTGGTAACAGAGAGATTGGACGATTATTATTAGCTATTTCATGGTCTCCTTCTTTTACTAAGGGAATAACTTCAGATTTCTTCCACCTTTCCGGAAACACGGACGTCAGCAGTGAAGAATTAACTAGTTCAGTTATCACAGGTAGAATTGTGGTGCCTTGTTCAGGATGAAAGTAAATTTCATCTGACTCATGAATGGTTATTGAGGGTAAGTTAGATTCAGTCAGCGGTATATTTTTTTTATTTGCGATTTTCTTGGCATCAAAAGACTGTGGTGAAAAATTCGTTGAGTTTATTAGCTAGAGACTTAATATCCCTAGTATATACTCTGTTTGACACATCCTTCCGAGGGAGACTATTCCTGATGGTTTTCCTTATGGACTGTTCATTTTTATTTTTGATCTCGTTTTTAATATACCGGTAGTCTCTTTCGGCTTCTCTCAACTTTAGTTTCACCATTTCGCGAGATGAGCGGTACTTTTCCCAGTCTACTGTTAAGCCAGAAATACGGGCCAGCTTGTGAAGAGTGTCTGTTACGCATGACATGTTTTACTTCTTCATTAATAAACGGACATTGACGTTTTCTTATCTTCATGTTCTTGATTGGTGCATGTTGATCTAGTATTTTTAGGAACCTATCGTTGAAGTACTCTTACTTTTCGTTAACGTCATCATTCAAATAAATCTGGTCCCACTGCACAAAGAAAGAGAACACGGCATATCTTCTCTATACAGTGAAGGCTTGGACTTGCTAATGTAACAAAAGACTATGACTTAACGACTGACAGTAAACGTAGAACTAAAAGGCTTAATAGAGGGATCTTAATAGAACGGAGTAAAGGACAAATCACACGTGGCCAGTAAAATGAGCTATTGTTATTACGAGTCTAAAGGTCATGTATAGGAAATAGATGACAAAGTTAACAACAAGAGCTTTTGTGACAGATAAGACCCTCGATGTCGAGCGGCGATTAACTTCACGCAGTTCACCAAAAATAAGATATCATTAGTAGCTCAAGTTCCTTCTACAAAAAAATACAACACACACTACAAGGAAGGGTTACGTTTTTTCAAACGTTGGCCGTGTAGCCATATTTCTGAGTCATCCGCATAGCAATGAACGTCAGGTAGATGTGCTTTTACAATCTCAAAAAGCTTGGATGCGTAAATGATGAACAAAACAGCACCAAGACAGGATCCCTGAGAAACACCATACTGCAAGAAAAAACGGTCAGAGAGAGTTCCATTGACCGAGATGCGTTGACTTCTGTTCCTTAAGTATCCTGAGAACCATTCCAAGACTTGACCCGAGACGCCAAACCTTGACTGAAGACTCGTGATCAAAATACCGTGATCAACGGTATCGAAGGCCGCGCTCAGATCTAAAAGAACCAGCAAAATTACATGACCTTTGTTCATATTCATAAGAATATCATTCTTTACCTTTAAAAGAGCAGTCTCTGTACTATGATGTTGCCTGTACGACGACTGCAAAACAGGATAGAGACCGTTGGAAGACATATGCAAAAGCAGCTGATCTAATACCGAGCGTTCTGTTAATTTAGACACATAAGAAAGATTACTAACTGGGCGATAGTTTTTATACAGAAGATCGAGGCCATGTCTCTTGAGCAGGGGATTTACTATGGCTTCCTTCCATGAATCAGGAAAAGAGGCCATCTCGAGAGACTGATTGATCATCTGTTTAACTACAGGCAGAAGCACATCCATACACTCCACCACCAGTGGAGTTGGCATTGGGTCCAAAGCGCAGTGCTTCTTAGCACATTTCTTCACCAGCTCTAGGACGTCATCATCATTTAAAAGCTTAAACTCGCTGAATGATTCTCTCACAGGACGATCAAAGTCATATTTTGAGGACCCAGAAGAACCTCGTGCAGCAACATCAAGATCCAACCGAATATCAGATACCTTCTTGACAAAGAAATTCCCCATAGCGTTAGCCAGTAAATATTCATCGTCATGTGGTGCGAACTGGACTCCAGAATCCTGCCTCAGTAACCTCTTCGTAGCCCTGAAAAGTTTACCCTGATCGCCACTGTTTTCCTCTATAAAATCTTTATAGAACGTCGTGCGGGCGTTATTCAATAAATAGGTAACACGGTTCCTGCATTTCTTATAGCATTCAAAGTCTGATGAAGACCTCGTCCTTCTCCAGCGCTTCTCAGCCCTGCGCCTAGCTCTCTTGGCTTCTCTTATATCCTCATTAAACCATGGTAGGCGTCGCCTTACAGTTACAGTCCTGGTTTTAAGAGGGGCGTGAAGGTTCAGGATGTCCGTAAGAGTAGTGTTATAACAGCCAATCATCACATCAAGGGAGCTAGGGGGGGTTAGTACACAATTCAGAGTCTCTAAGATCTTTTCTTAGTTGATCGATGCTAACAGCTTTAAGATTTCTGTAGTTATGTTTCGTAACGGATGGCCGGCTTAGGCATTTGAAGACTGCAGGTAACAGCAAAGTGGTCTGAAAATAAACGGTCTACTTGTGGCATAGAGATCACAGAGTTACAATCAGATCCAGTGTGTGACCATGGATGTGAGTAGCCCCCTTCACATGTTGCTGAAGACCCAAAGATTCAAATAAATCCTGCAGCTTACTTGCATCCTTGTCACCAGCCGCGTCCACATGGATATTGAAATCTCCCATAATGACCAACTTTTCAGGAGCCAATATGATGGACTCCATGTAGTCAGAAAACTCAGCAAAGAAAGCATTTGTTGACACCGAGTGCACAGCACTGTACGGCACACGATAAATAATTACCGCACGGAGTCTATATGAGCCAGATGTTACAAGCCATTCAGAAAACTCAAATGAAGACTTCTCACCAGCAGATAGCTTAGACACACACAAGTTGTCCCTGAATAGCAACCGGTGCCGCCACCAGTACTCCGACTCACACGTGGGTGATCAAGCATTTTGTAGCCTTCAGGAGTCGCCAATGCACGGGCAGCCACATCGTCTGTAGTAAACCAGGTTTCAGTCAGCCCGACCAGATCAAACTGTGAATCCATGACATAGTCTGTAAAGTCAGCGGACTTATTTCCAAGCGAACGCGCATTAACTAAACAAAGCCTCAACAATTTATCATTGAGAGTGGTGGTGAGAGCATCTAAAGGAATATTAATCAAGTTCGAATAGTGATGTTTTGTGTACGCCAGACGCCTTGGACAATAGCCATTGTTAGAGCACAGCCTGTTGGTCGTGCGAATAGGAATCGTAAAAGAATGCATGGAACGAACACCGAAGCTATTATTCCTATGCATACCCCTTGACGGCGTGACTATAGGTCCGGGATTAAGTTTAAACACAATATCACCCACCAGCTGACAATGGAAAGAGGCGGTAGTGTTTGCATAGTATGTGAACGGACGCTTGCAACGCTTGATCCTGCGTAGTGTCAAATACCGAGTCATGTTGCATTTGATAACAATTATAACATTCCAGTCAAGGACAATGAATAGCACTCCAGCTCTAGTCGACAACAGATGCCAATCAGCAAACACAACTTGCTCGAAGGGATCCGAGTAGAATAAATTACTGACAGAAAAACTGCACTCCAATTGCCAAGCATTAGTCGATAAAACATGGTAGTTTAGAGTCCTTTCAACGTTATTTGTCATCAATTCGGTGTTAAAGATACTTAGCCATGATGTAGGAACTTTTAGACCATCGCCAGCAAGCAATAACAGCAGAAAAACAGTAAAAACACAGGAGGCCAAAAGGCCGTGACGATCCATGCGTACATAGGCGGTAACAAAGATTATAAGATTATAAGATTATAGAAAGCCGAATGGTATTTGGAATTTATCCGCCAAAAAATCGCTGTGTGGTCCCGGAGTGGAGTTGATGTGATAGGAAATTTATCTGGCCTTAAGGCTGTGGTGCTTTTATGGCGATTCGGTCCGTTGCTTTGTGATGCGAGAGCAATGTGTGGGATGAAATCGCCGCGAGTCACCAGCCTTTCTTCTGTTTATGAGGGGAAAATAAAATGACAACTAACGACATCGTAAAATTCGTAAGCCGCAAACCCGCCAAGAACACACACAGTTTGCCCTCCGATTGCACAGAGAAGAGGAGGACAACTGTACGTAGAGGTAAGGGAATTTGCCTTTCACTTGATATTCCGTGAAGTACGTAAAATACCTTGCCGTGGAACGTTTCGATGTTCGTCTGGCCACAAAATCAACTGCGTACCGAATGATGACAAGGCTTACACTGCCACCCTTCCGCTAAACGGAGGGAAATTATCGTCCAGTCTCTCTCCTCATCGTTCCTGGTAAGGTTATGGAGTCGGAGATTAACAGCACTCTTGTACAACACATTTTCAAGAGTAATAACCTTGTATCGGACAAACAGTGGGCATATCGTGTCGGGTATTCGACTGACGTTTTGCTGATTCACCTTACAGAGTCATGGAAGAGAGCTGTAGACTCAGGAATGGCAGTCGCAGCGGCCTTCGTAGATTTTAAAAGAGCTTTCGATAGTATACCTCATGACATATTGTTGAAAAAAACTGAACTGTGAGTTTGGAGTCGATAGTTCCCTACTTGACCTAATATGCAATTACCTCAGTGGTAGACAACAATTTACTGTGCTGAATGGTGTGAAGTCGGATTTGTTACCTGTATCAATGGGGATCCCACAAGGTTCGGTTTTAGGACCGACACTGTTCGTGTTATTCACGAACGACTTACCTTCTTCTGTGCCCTCTGGGTCCGTATATATGCATGCGGATGATACCACCATATACTGTGTTGGAGAAACAGCTGATCTGGCGATTGATCGACTCAATAAGGCCTCACGAGAGTTTTACAACTAGTGTTTAAACAACCGACTAACGCCACATTCCAGAGAGAGCGAGGTCATTCTTTTCGCCAGGGGATCACCGATGGGGCTTATCGCTCCGTTGTACCTCGGAAACTCAGTATTAAGTTTGATTACCAAGACGAAACTGTTAGGTATAATAGTATACCTGAAACTCACCTGGGTGGCTAACGTGCTTGAACTGAAGAAAGCTTTGCTAAAAAACTGTATTTGATCAAACGTTCTCGTTTTTTACCAAGGGTTCCATTTGAAGGACTTTTATTTTAAAGTGATTCTTCCAGCTGTTAAGTGCGGTTTAGTTTTGTGGGGTTCATGTTGTAATGCTGATCTTTTCAAGTCAATAGAAAGGCTTCATTGTAGAGCGGCATATATAATCTACAATTTACCTAAGGATATGGCTTCGGAGGACGTGCTCAGATACGTTCAATGGCCTACCTTTTCAATTTATTATAAGTTATATGTGCTTAGATTTCTTTATAGGGCGCATCGCGAGTCTTTACCAGAGATAAGGTACTAAAATATTGGCCATAACCGTGTTAGCACTTACTTCATTCGAGATCAGAACCGTCTTCTCGTGCCAAGGTACGAGTCAAGATATATGAAAGATTCTCTCTCATATAGAGGCGCATCGTTATGCAACTTTGTTAAGTATAATGACAGGGAAGTATCAATGACCCTGAATTTTAATCAGCCTAGGAAGCGAGTTAGCGCTGAAGATTATTTTATAGATTTTAAGTTTGAATGTACGTCAACATCTACTATAAGATGCAGACAACAGAATTTTATATATTGCTGATCACTATGGCATATAATATACCTGATTTGTAAATATGTTTTGATGTAGAATAGGTTAGTTTAATTCTTAAATACACATTAGATTTAAATTCTTAAACACAAATATTTGATTTGTAAATATTCTATAATTATCACTACTAACAGGCGGTACCATGAGCGTCTTTGTTTGGAGGCATGGCACATTACATCCACCCACGCTCTCTTTGAACCGTGAGAATGGTGGCCTTTTACCTGACACATACCTTCATCTCGTTAGTGTCAAAGGTCGTTAATTAGCATCTCTATAAAAGGACTCTTCCAACGGTTTTTCTTCACCCCTGAAGAAGACACAAACACTTGCTAAGTGTCAAAATATTGGGTCTGTGAACTGTAACTTTGTTTGGTTACTTTCAATTCCAAACCGGAGTAGCTGCAAACTGTGACTGATTCAGTGTACACCAGGTTGCCGTGTAAGTTGTCTTATTAGTCTCACACTTTGTTGATGGAACCGTGTCTTGTTATTTTATGTCATTAACTTCGCAATGTGAAAAAAGTGCATTACTGTACAACTACCCTTTTGGGGGAAAAAATCTTGGTTTTGCGACAAAAAGCAATTATTTGTTAATTAATGTTTTTTTATTTAATAATGCGTAGTCTAGGCCCTTCACATCTAAATTGAGACCACAATAATTATCCCGGGTTTCATTATTCGCCAGAAGATATCAGACCAAACTAAATAAACACTACAGAAGAACACCTTTATTTGTTATTTTTGTCTTTTGCAGATGTGCCTTATCCTGCCAATATTATAGAAAGGATCCGTCAGCTCTACAATACTGGTGAAAAATCTGTTCTGCCTGTTCCATGGTGTGAAGACTTCAGCTTTCATCTAGATGATATTTTTACCAAGTTAAAGATTTTGGGCAAAGAAAAGACAAGGGGAACATTGACTGATGAAATCACCAACATGACAGCTATCTTTAGAGGACACAAGGAGTGTGCAAAGCCACGGACTGTTTTAATTGAAGGAGACCCAGGCATGGGAAAGACGACTTATTGTCAGAAACTGGCATATGATTGGGCAATGAAACGAGAAGAATGGGACAAGTCTTTTCCCGAGGTTCACGTTCTGTTGTTTTTGAGGTGTCGTGATATCAAAACAGATATTTGGGAGGCCATTGATGACCAAATTCTTCCTGTTGATATTGAAGAAGAAGCAAAGGAATGGTTCTTCGACTTCATTCGAGAAAATCAATCCAAAGTTCTGTTAGTGCTTGATGGAATTGATGAAATGGATTCCAGTAAAGTTGATATGTACATTGACCTTCTGAAAAGTAAAGTCTTACCCAATTGCCACCTTGTTATCACATCACGCCCTGAAGCTGGAAGGACAGTAAGGCGGTACTGTGACATCCTGTGGGAGATTATCGGATTTACTTTTGAAGACGCGCAGAGCTATATTTATAAGCACTTTAAAGGCATGGAAGACTTGGCAAGTGGGTTACTTATTCATCTTGCGTTTGACGGGCTGATAGAGGGAGACTTAGAACCGTTGACACGGAATCCTCTTAATACAGCTTTACTTTGCATCCTTTGGGAAGATTTCAAGGGTGTACTTCCACCAGAAAGGACACAGTTGTACACAGAAATTGTGCGATGTGTTTTGTTAAGATATGAAAAGAAAATTGGATCATCGAGTGACAGTAACGCGGACTTAATTTCAGTTTACAAGGATGACCTGGTGCTGTTGGGATGCATGGCGTTGCAGTCTTTACGTAAAGGAGAGTTGTATTTCGACGAGAGTGAATTTAAAGGCAGTTCCAGTAATTTGATCAAGTTTGGGTTTCTTTCAATCCAGACCGGTGGCAGCAAGAGGAAACCTTCCATGCGCTTTTGCTTTCTTCACGAGACCTTTCAAGAGTTCTTTGCTGGCTTTTATCTTGCTTATCAGATCCTTGATGGACACACAGATTGTAAATCAGTAGTGAATGATGAAAGGAACAGGAAGGAACTGAAACAACTGTTTTTATTCATGAGTGGTATTTTGTCGGCAACATCTGAAGAGGTGACAGTTTCGTTGGTAAAAAGCATGGCAGAGCTTGCAAGTTCGTCCAATATAGGAATGAAGAATTATGCAGAGGAAATTTTTAACTTAGCACTTGATTGTATGTTAGAATGCAAATGTCGTGGAGAGAACCTTCAGTCTAAGTTACTTCAGACCTTGGGACAAAACTTACTTGTTAAAGATCTAGCTATGAGTAGTCTTGGATGGACTCGTGTGAGCCTTTTTTGTGAATTTCTCAAAGTCAGCACATACTTGACCACTTTGGATTTCAGAGAGCCCCATATTTATTTCGATGTCCCTGATTATGAATCCCTTTTTGAGGCTCTCAAAGTCAACACATGCTTGACTACTTTGAAGTTGAGTTTTAATGGAATCGGTAATTCTGTCGCTAAATCCCTTTCTGAGGCTCTCAAAGTCAACACATGCTTGACTACTTTGGATTTGAAGTGGAACAAAATCGATGCTGCTGGCGCTGAATCCCTTTCTGAGGCTCTCAAAGTCAACACCAGCGTGACTACTTTGAACTTGAGTTTTAATAGAATCGGTAATTCTGTCGCTAAATCCCTTTCTGAGGCTCTCAAAGTCAACACAGCTTTGACTACTTTGGATTTAAGTTTCAACAAAATCGATGATTCGGGCGCTGAATCCCTTTCTGAGGCTCTCAAAGACAACACATCTTTGACTACTTTGGATTTGCGTTGCAACGAAATTGGTGATTCGGGCGCTGAATCGCTTTTTGAGGCTCTCAAAGTCAACAAATGTTTGACTACTTTGGATCTGAGTCGGAACGAAATTGGTGATTCGGGTGCTGAATCCCTTTGTGAGGCTCTCAAAGACAACACTTGTTTGACTACTCTGGATCTGAATAGGAACCAAATCGGTGATTCTGGCGCTAAATCCCTTTCAGAGGCTCTCAAAGTCAACAAATGTTTGACTACTCTGGATTTGAGTGGCAACAAAATTGGTGATTCGGACGATGAATCCCTTTCTGAGGCTCTCAAAGACGACACATGTTACTCTCCTTTGGATTTAAGTTGGAACCAAATCGGTGATTCTGGCGCTAAATCCCTTTCAGAGGCTCTCAAAGTCAACAAATGTTTGACCCATTTGAAGTTGAATTCGCACGAAATCGGTGATTCTGGCGCTAAATCCCTTTCTGAAGCTCTCAAAGACAACACATGTTTGACTACTTTGGATTTGAGTGATAACCGAATAGGCGATTCTGGCGTTAAATCACTTTCTGAGGCTCTCAAGGACAACACCTGTTTGACTACTTTGGATTTGAGTGAGAACAAAATTGGTGCCGCTGGCGTCGAATCCCTTTGTGAGGTTCTCAAAGTCAACAAATGTTTGACTCATTTGAAGTTGAATAGGAACCAAATCAGCTATTCTGGCGCTGAATTCCTTTCTGAGGCTCTCACAGATAACACATGTTTGACTACTTTGGATTTGAAAGAGAACCGAATCGGCGATTCCGGCGCTAAATCCTTTTCTGAGGCTCTCAAAGACAACACGTGTTTGACTACTTTGGATTTCAGTGAAAACAAAATTGGTGCCGCTGGCCTTGAGTCCCTTTGTGGGGCTCTCAAAGTCAACAAATGTTTGACTCATTTGACGTTGAAGAGGAACCAAATCGGCGATTCTGGTGCTAAATCCCTCTCTGAGGTTCTCAAAGACAACACGTGTTTGACTACTTTGAATTTGAGTCAGAACGAAATTGGTGCCGCTGGCGCTGAATTCCTTTGTGAGGCACTCAAAGTCAACACATGCTTGACTACTTTGAAGTTGAGTTCGAACAAAATTGATGCCGCTGGCGCTGAATCCCTTTGTGACGCTCTCAAAGTCAACAAATGTTTGACTCATTTGAAGTTGACATGGAACAAAATCGGCTATTCTGGTGCTAAATCCATTTCTGAGGTCAAAAGCAACATATGTTTTATTTCAATCTGAAGTATATACTACTAAGTCGATGATCGGGGCCCTAAATCACGAAATGAGGTTCTCGAAAGTCAACACGTTTGACCGAGTCTGTCGGGTTTGAGTTGGAACGAAATAAATGATTCTACCCCGAGTCGGGCGCTAAGTCATTCTTTTTATTGAAGTTAAATAAATTGTATCTTTTCCCAAAACTGCAAAATGATATGAACATTATATTATCCAGTGCACCTATTAAGAATCATTTAGAATTAAGGCTATTTCAGTAACCATATAGGCACTATTAAAAATAGAAAGAGTAACTAGGTTTTGGAAACATATTCATGTAAAAAAGCGTTCTCTAAAAAGGAAGCTTTCGGCTTCCAGACTAAAGCCTTTAAAAACTAAGATGTAAATGCGCGAAATATATGCAAAATGGAAGTGTGAAAAAATTGTAAAAACGGTAAAAGGGGAAAAAAGCGCTAATCTAAAAGAATAGATTATTGTTTTGGCAAAGGCTTGGAGTTATTGTCTGCTTCATTAGTGTGTGCCAAGATTCCAAAGTTTTTCGAGTTCGGAAGTTTCCTTTGTCAATTACTCTGGCATTGTTGAAGTCAATAGAGTGATTGTTACGCCAAGCGTGAGCTGCAATAATTTACGGTGGCCCATGGGTGACATTTCCAGTTTTTATTTATCTTGAAATAATCGTATGAAGCTTTAACTTTGACCGGATTATTTTGTCGACAACAACCGTAGACATTTTATCTAGAGATAGCAATTATTTTATCTACTACATTTCCCAAATTTCAATTTTGTTTCCTTTTTTCAATTGAGCGTTCGATTTCGTCAGCAAAATTTCGTTATTAGATTTTGTTCTACAAAGTGATCTTTTAGTCGTTTTTTGGCCTCTTTCTTTTTAACTAACGATGTGTTTGAGCACATTTCGTTTTTCAGAGGCGTTCCTATTCTTGATTCTGGAACGGTCCCCTCTTGAAAAGCGAGAACAGATTGTTCCTCTTTTTTGTGTTCCTTTAGATGAAATCAGAACGAGTTTTCATACTACTTGGGAACAAAATGGTGCTTTATTGCTAAAAGGGGAACCAATTGTTCCGAGTTCCGAATCCCGAGCGAAACAAATTGGTCCTTAATGGATGATTTGGGAACTATTGTTCCTAAAAATGTGTTCCTTTTGATAACATGGGAAGGTGCTTTTATAAAGATACGAAACAAAATGGTCCTTTATTGTTAAAAAGGAACCAATTGTTCCGAATTCCCAATCCCGAGCGTAACAAATTGGACCTTAATGGATGATTTGAGAACTATTGTTTCAAAAATGTGTTCCTTTCTATCACATGGGAACCAATTCTTCGGAGTTCCGAATCCCGAGCGTAACAAATTGGACCTTAATGGAAGATTTGAGAACTATTGTCCCTAAAAATGTGTTTCTTTCTATCACATGGGAACCACTTGTTCCGAGTTCCGAATCCCGAGCGGAACAAACTGGACGTTAATGGAAGATTTGAGAACTATTGTTCCTAAAAATGTGTTCCTCTTGATAACATGGGAACGTGTTGCTATAAAAGTACGGAACAAATTGATCCTTTAGTGTTAAAGTGGAACCGATTGTTCCGAGTTCCGAATCACGAGTGGAACAAATTGGTCCTTTATCTGTGATTTAAAATCAAATTGTACCAATAACGCGTTAATCCTTTGTCATTGTTTGAAGAGCATTTGTTCCTACTCGTGAGTTGTCTAAGGGCTTTATCGTTTCGTTTTGCGAGAAGAGGAACGTTTGTTCTACATTGTGTTTTCGTTTAGCGGTTCGCTTTTTATGCTCATTTTCTGGTCTTTTCTCAGCTGTTCCTAAAGAACAATTGTTCCCTTTTCAGCTGTTATTTCCTTTCCTGGTAGATTAAGGAACCGTTGGATCGCGCTTATAACCTTAACAAGACGCCTACAAGGGCGTATCCGTGGAATGCGCAAACAGTTAACACAAATTGTCCAGTTACAGTGAACTTCAAGTACAGGTAGACTTCGGAAAATGGCGAAAGATTACCAGAAAGATACATCTGTAATATAACTTAAAGTTTTTCGTTGTAAAAACTCATTACTAATGTTACTAAATTTGCAAATGCAAACAACGAAGCCCTATTAGCAGGTTATGAGGATACGGGATCTTTTATTACTGGGTTGCCTATGGGCAAACCCAGTCAAGGTCTGCGTTTAGTTTGTTTGTTTTCTTTTTTTTTTTTTTAGTTTTTTTTTTTTTTTTTTTCCGTGTCGGTAAAAGTCTTGCCTGTCACTCCCCTGGTAAGTGGTGTCTTTGTGGATAGAGCCTTCTGCGAGTATTTTCTTAGGATCGAGAGGGTAGTGGAAATGCGTAGATTTCTCTGGTGGACACAGTAGAATCATTAACTTAGCCTGCAATGGCGTCGAAAGTCATGTAACGCGAATGGCGTTTTAGTAGATCCTTAAACAAAATATACCCTTATGGAGCTCAATAATAGAAAGTCAGTTGGATAAAATAGGCAGGAATCTCAAAAGCGACGAGCACTGGACTTCGAGAACAATCTATCGCCCGTCGAGACGAAATCAAAGTGAGCAGTATTTACCTGAAGTACATGGTAATTTGACACAATTGAGTTTCTTGTCTTCACGCACGCAATCAAATAGGAAGAGGTTTTCGCCTCTAAGAGCAAATATGTTGTTTGTTTCAATAAAATTTTCGCTGGAAAAGGATTCTGTGGTATTTTCTGCCTTTGTGAATTATAATATCATGTTGTGTATTGAATTTTCGAGCTTAAGGTTCAAATGTGATATGGGAGAGGTTTTTTAGTATTGCTCTGTAAGCAGGAAGGGTTCACAGGCCTGTTGGAAGCGTGCTTGAGTTTCAACAAAATGAGGCCCAAAATCAGTGAAAA
>NC_090892.1:62196372-62208872 GCF_036669925.1 Montipora capricornis | reverse complement strand
GGCAGACGACTCGTTAGGAAATTGTATCAGGCGTACCTTTTCGCACATGTCTAAGGAAAAGTACGCCTTATTGCAGGTTAGGATTACTCCGGCTAACCGAGTTGAAAAGATCGTAATAAAAATACTTAGCTAAAGCGGCAGCGTTATATTCCAAGGCAGCTCTTTATTAATGTTAACAACCTCTCATGACTACTCTTATTTTGTAGCCTGAGAGTGCATTATAATATTCCTAAAATCTGAAAAGCTGCCGCTATCGGAACAAGTGAGAAAATATTTAGGCCCTGTTTACAAGCATTCTAGAGTAACCCTAGCACTAGGGTTACCCTACCAGAGCGTTTCGTCCACCATCTTGTTTGTTGTGCTCAACGGCATCTCAAAAGATAGCCTTCTAGTGACAATCCCGATAGGGTGAGTTGCATGTAAAGGAGGGCTACGCAGTAACCCTCCTACATGGGCGAGTCAGTTAGCCAGGGCACCCTTTTCTCCAAGTGAACAGAGTAGGAAGTGAGGACTTTGTTTACGCATTGAAATGGTATCTTTCCGGGGATTGTCTTGACTATTGTTGTCCCTGTTTGAAGAAAGGGTGACGTAAGGTGATTAATAAATGATGTTTAGAGCCACGCAAATATTTGTTATGGTTACTTCTTGTTTCTTTTTGCCTACTTTAGAGACCAAATTATATCTGGCACATTGACGGATACGATAAATTAAAGCCTTTTGGATTCGCAGTGCATGGTTGTATTGACGGGTAAGTCATGGCTAATACCATTTTCCACAGCGTTTTCCCATAGCGTGTTATGTGACGAGCCACGAAGATTGGCTGTTATGTTTTGTATTAAAGAAAAAAAAGTGAGTAAAACACATTTTGGAATTGACTCTCGCTCTTCTACCCCGTACAACTTAAGGCACAAGCCTGCGGCTGTCGTATGTAATGGCAGGTGCACCCTCCTATCGTCATGATAAAAATTGTGGTGCAAATGTCGTCATTAAAAAGCGACCTTAATTTTCCCACTTTGGTTTTTAAGGCTACTACCCTAGAATGACAAAGATATTAATATGTTATTACAGGGTAAGGTTTTTTATTTTGTCAGGTATTCGAGAAAAATTATTTGGCTAGAGGTTGGTCCTTCCAATAATAACCCAGCCGTAGCAGCGAAGTACTTCACTGATGCCATTCGTACATTTAAAGGTAAGTTATGTTGTCAGCCTAATCAGATGCAAATACAGGTTTTGTTGAACCGTAATAGGGGCCGTTGATTTCAGTTTGATATGAGTTGTACTCAGACCAATGACATGGCAATGAATCGATCTTACATAAAGAAGTGATATCTGCCCACTTCTTTGAGGGTGGGGATGTGCGGACATATTCTGAAATTAATGATCAGTAGAGGTCAGTCGAGCTACAAAATGAACCTGTAGAGATAAGACGTGACTTAACAGTGACACGTCACTGTTAAGTCATGTCTTATATCGACTCAACAGTTCCCCATTTCAGGTGTTCCCCGTATAGTGAGGGTGGATCATGGCACAGAAAACTGTGGTATTGCGGACATTCAATCTGTGTTGCGTATGAATTGTCAGGATGAATTTGCCGGCGTAAGAAGATATTTATATGGAAAGTCAACTGCAAATCAGATATTAAACATTATCAAAAACTGGATCATTGGATAATGCAATTCGAGAGTTTTGATTGGCTAAGCCATTATGGGTTATGAGCCATTATACCATGATCTACAAACACAGCAAGCATATACGTGATTTTTTGGGCCTTTTCATTTTTATTGTAGTCTAGATTTCTATATTTTGGGGGCGTTTTTAATAAAACAATTATTCCACTCGCGCTTGTTGGATATGAGATGATTATAGCCAACTCGGCGCTACGCGCCTCTTTGGCTATCTATCATCTCATATCCAACGCGCGCTCATGGAATAATTGTTAATTATGTAATGTGGACTTGGGTCTCTTAAGGACGTTCGCGCGAAAATTTTCTACCATTGATTTTTTTCTGCAAATTTTACCATTGAAAGATGATGAGTTATTGATGTCAGAAATGTTAAAAAAATGGGGGGTCACCGACTTTGTTTTGGAGAGAACTTGCCCGGAAGAACATCTGAAAATCTGAAAAATCCGGCTTCTTTAGCGAATAAGGCCGCATATTGCAATTACATCTTTGAAGTGAAATGTTCTCTACCAAACTTTATTTACGTGGACCCATCAAGTGAATTTAGTTAACTGTTGAAGTTTCTTAAAGAACAAGTTCGCATTTAGCGGTCATAGTTTCACGTGCCTTGCAGCCGCAAGATGGCAGGATTCCATGTTCCGAGGACAGAAATCTTGAATTTTTTTAACTTCCCAAATTGACTTTTTGTTTATTTTTAGGCAATGTGGAGATAATTGTAAATTAAATCTGTTTCTGAAAAGAAAAGTAGGGGTCACCGAACATCCAAGATCGTTAAATCCAAGCAAAGCCTTAGCAATGACCATCTGCCCTATCATTGTTCATTTTAGTACTTATCGCGCGCACTCGATGCATGACGTGGCATGTGAATTTGCGTGCGCTGTAAGGATGCGCAGTAGCAATGGGCTCGAAAGTCCTTTAACAGCTGTTTGGAGTAGGGAGAGAATCATTCGAGCCGTGCGCACGGCAATGCGCAAGAGGAAACGCCGGCTACAGTGTTTCAAGGAAAATGGTACCGACCCGTCCGATGCACTTATGTCAAGAAAAGTGATTTATTAGCTTAAGAGTTGATCCAGCAGTTTTTGGTTTATCCTATCCCAGACTGCTATTCAGAATTGTTTGGAACGCTTTTTAAGCCGAGTTCACATTAGGCCTCGATTATGATCGAATTATATAATCGAATTAAATATGAACTGGGTTCACAGCAACTAATGGCAGTCCCTAATTTCAATTGGATTATAATTACTTCAAACAACCTCAAAGGGCCGTTTGAAGTATTTACAGCGCATAAAACTAATTGAACAGAATGGCGAAGACGTGGTGGTATGAGCAGACGAAACTGCTAATCGCTTTATGGTGCGAAGATTTGAATTTGTCTTCTTAACAATTGAATGGAGTACGATTTATACTTCAGTTGATCATAATCAACGTTGAGTGTCAACACGGCTTTAGTCTCTAAAGGGCTGTTTGTTCTTGTGATACACTCCATTTTCAATAAACTTGTGAAGCTAGGTAGCCATCCCACTGAAAGAGGGTTTCACCATGAAAGACAGGGCCTTAATGCAAAATTCTCTCTGGATCAAACATACTGAGACGGTCGCAACTGGAAAAAACTGATCATATGAATGTCCGAAATTTCCCCCACCAACAATTTCAGCAGCCCATACTTTTTATCTTTGATAAATCATGTACATCGCCCAAATTCGGATATAGAAAAAATATGTTTCTTACACATTATTAATTTTTTTTGTTTAGGGAGTAGAGTGTTGGTGGAGTTTTTTGCGGAAGTCTGAAGCTGACTGGTGGATAGTGTTCTTTACGGTAATGCACATCGAGTACATCGGGCCAAGACACAGCCGACTAAATGAATGTCGGAATAATATTTAGCATACACTATACATTGTACTCGCAGCCTTCATTCAACCTGAGATTGCCTTGAAACCTA
Organism: Montipora capricornis; assembly: GCF_036669925.1. Taxonomy (NCBI): domain Eukaryota; kingdom Metazoa; phylum Cnidaria; class Anthozoa; order Scleractinia; family Acroporidae; genus Montipora; species Montipora capricornis. Next base: position 62,205,248 of record NC_090892.1, on the reverse strand, counting down.
ATCGAAAGCTGCTACCCATCGTCGGTCTCGTTCGTGATCGTCCATTTGGGTGTTTTATCTTATCTTTTGTTCATTTTTCTTTTAATAGTTCATTCTTGTATTATAATTGAAACCCAATAAAGTAAAAAAAATAAATAAATAAAATAAAATAAAATAAAATAAAATAAAATAAAATAAAATAAAAACTCCTATCTCTGAAAAGTTACCATGATTTCTTTTGAACACAAACGATCATAGAGAAGATATCCTTAACTTGATGTCTCTTCTTGTCATTAATGTACCAACCAGAGCCACATTGGCTGTCGAAACAAAGGGTCTTTTGCTCCTGTGGTTGGCGCATTTGTATAACAAAACCCGGCAATGAGTGGAGTGTGGTTTCTTGTTCTTCTTCAATCCCACAGGAGCTAAGAGAAAGGGGTATTGTTGATGAAATCGATCCCATTCATGTGTAAGTTTGAAAACAATGTTTTATACTTAAGCCTTTAATCTTTTTTTCCTCGAATCAAGTGACTGGGAACATTTACTGCTTGTTCTTTATTAGTTACTTGAACAAACGGTTAACCCATAGCCTCATCTCACTCACTCTATTACTTCATTTCTTCATTGTAGGGAATGTCTGCGTTTCTGTTTTATGGGACTCATTCAAGAAGAACTTCACAGAAGAGCGCGACATAGGAATCTTCACTGCATTAGACCATGCAGAATGTATAATAATAATAATAATAATAATAATAATAATAATAATAATAACAATATTTACAGAGGATATCACCAAGCTAACACTAAGTTAATTAGGGTGGTCCTCTGACAACATGGTAGACCAGATGTTCTGTTCTTCCTTCCGCAACTGCAGGGTTGGTAGAATTGACCAATGAGCTTTTTCATTGCAACTGTTTACTTTTTCGTTTCGAGTAAAGATCCTTATTTTGCATTGCGTCCTAGGCGAAAGAGATTTCAAGTCAGATTATTCCCACTGAAGTGGAGCGGCAGCTGTGCAAGGAAAGACCACTGAATTGTTGCAGCGAGGCTTTTAATGAACTGGTGGCTTCGATTGCCATGGAAAAAGAGCAGATAACAAATATGCCACAAATTGTAGAGCAAGCCATAATTTTGTTCACCAAATTGATCCAATTTATTGAAAGACATACCTGACTCATAAGATTACGCTATGCAGACACTATGTGGACCTCTCAAACCCGGTTGACACCTGTGTCGTATGCATAACAAAAGGAGACACTCGAAAGTGCATGATAAAAAAAAAAAAATTTGTTTATCCCCCTCTGGTTTCAACTTGTCAAAGAGAGAAAGATATCAAAGGAAACGACGGAATATTTCAGTGTTATTTAACAACTATTCACCGAAGTGGAGGTGGCTAGTGGTGGATAGCTATTTTAGTATGTACTTAAAGATGCAGTGAGATAATATAGCACAAAAAGATGATTTTAACTCATTATTCCTCCAACGATTACAATATTTTCGGGCGCAAATTCCGCGCGAGTTGCTCGGAGGTAAATAACAAAGGATATTCGGAGTTTGAGCAGCCAATCAGAGCGCGCTTTGAACGCTGTCCACTGTTTTAGTATATACTAATTAACAATTATTCCTCGAGCCCGAATGGGCTCTGAGTCAATAGCCCATTCGGCCTTCGGCCTCATGGGCTATTGACTCTAGAGGCCATGAGGGCGAGAGGAATAATTGTTTTAGTAAAATCCAACTAGTTGGTCAAAAAAAATATCGAAACAAAACATCTTTCGCTAGTTAAAGCTAGACTTTAATTGTTGTTTTGGTTATCAAAGCCAGCGCATTTCGCTACTAGTGGGCTATAACAAATAGCCTACTAGTAGCTCAACCAATCAGACCGCAGCAATGATAATAGACCACTAGTTGGATTTTACTAATAGCTATTATTCGTCTCACTGGTTAGTTGATTCTCTCGGTCATATGCCCCATCGAATTAAAATGTATTGCCACTCGGGCTTACATTTCCTCATTGTTGCCTTGTTTAAAATGGCAAATTTTTTGGCGTTCGTTTTGCTGTGCTTTTTTACCTTCAAGTCGTGATGATTTCATTGAGAAACAACAGGTCTCGCATGAAAACGAAACTGTTTCCCTCTGGACCACACATCCAAGTGTAAGTTGTGTCACATCGTCACCCTATCTCTTGTTACAATAAATCCGCGACCAACTCTTAAGACAGTTGAGCGGGCGTGCCATTTGATTTCGGCTTCACCATGCAACAGACAGAGCATATAATGAACCATTAAGTTTATTTTGCATGTCTTGGCCGAGCACCAGAGTACAGTAAATAAGTACGTAAAAGCCATATAAAGCTAAACACTGTGTTCTAAATTCCTCCAATAACAGATAGACAAATAACGAGAGCTGGGCAACCACTAACAAGAGATCGTGGTTAGACGGAAGCCAGAAAAAAAGCTGCCGAAAAAAACCTCGTAAGGAAAAAATGACAGGAAATTTGGGTAGGAACCAGGCCCAAGCTCTGCAGCCCATCCTACGACGCAAAAAAAAAAAAACAGAACCCTAACCCTAACCCTAAACCCATATAAAATGGGGAGGGATGCTCGTCGGAAATTTTAAATTTAACCCCTAAAGGAGACCAATTTGGGCGTGGCCCAGGCATTTTTTGACCCCTAAAAGAGACCATATTAAAACACAGAGAACGAAAAATACGTGACTTTTAATAATGGCAAAGACATTATCATCTAATACTTTCACCTACGTGAAGAAATGTAAAAGTGTAACCCTAAAGGAGACCTTCACGGCTACATATGATTGCGTTTTGCCCAGAACACCCTAAGTGAGACCCTAAGCGATACGACGAGCATCCCTCCCCTTTTTATTTGGGACCCCCCCCCCGGACTAAAAGACCCATCATAACAAAGAACATGAAGACAAATATTCCTCAACTGAAGAGTATTAGATAAATCATCGGCATAATTAATATCTTTGATAATCCGTAGGGGATCAGCTGATCCGTGTGCACACTTAATACTATAAGAATTGTCCACAGAACTGCTCGATCTAGTAGACTCCAAAACATATTGTAAATAAACAGCTACGTGCATAGGATTAGCAGTGCTCACGGAAGTCTTACTTTTCTCCTTCCAACTAGCCAAAACCCTTCGGAAACACTAACTTTTTCAGCTACAAATACCAATACTGCTCTGAATTTCCCCAAATTGGAACGCCACATTTTAGTTTGGAACGCGTTAGTAGCATTCCCCAGTGCAAGGTTTAAGACTAATAACGCTCATCAAATCACCCCATGAAACAACGAAAGGGAATAATAAGGGACATCAGCTGACAATCAGTACCTCAACACAGTCTCACGTGCTGCATCAGTACCACTACAATTTTACAACTGACTTTACCTTATATACAATTTTTGCGATGTCTTTCGTTGGGTAAAGGGAACAACTACCAATGCTAGCAGTGTAATTGTAAGTATAAGCATTGCAAAACAGGCTGCTGGCCTCTTCGTGGAAACAGAACGAGTCGCATTCATTTAGGGTGTGTGTGTCTTTTACTAAAAAAGGTTTACCTCCCAGGGCAGCGTTTAAGTAAAACGCTTGTTGCCTGCTCTCCAGGATAATTAAGTTTAGACAGTCTAGATGGGGTGTAGATCTCGGGATCTATAAGGGTCAAATTAACACTGCTGTTAAAAAATCTGCAGTTTGAATTCTTCAATGATGGAAGAAGTTCACTGTATAAGACAGAGGAGCAATTCTCGTCTTGACGACAAAACGATAGACAAGTGGAATTGTCAACGTTTTTAAGGGAACTGTAACCTGTCAAAGCAAGCTAAAGATTGTTAAATAGAGACTCTGGCTCTCATCTACTTATTAACTACTGTAGAAAGTTTGCGACTTTATTCCTCTTAGGGGGCGAACAGGAATGAGTGAGTAAGTATAATGAAGCTTTATGCGGCATGATCAATGTTTCTGCTAGCTGTTCCACATGCACAGAGGTCGGAAAGCCTAATTTATGCAATGCCTAATACACAAAATGCTAGTTTCAAGGGAAATTCCTATCAGATCTTGGGCTCAATCATTGTACTTCTCTACAGCAGTTGATGAGCGAAAGCGAAAGTTAAGCCAAGCATAAACAAATGAAAAACTGTTTCCTGTTTCAGAGAGTCATCCCAACACTAAGTGTATTTTCCTTCGGAAGTTAGCGAGAGCATGCATGCCTTCATGCTAACACATTTTGTGTTAGCACATGGAGTCTCCTGAGACTCCAGTTGAGTATATTAAGGAGTGTAATGCTTGATATATTCATCAAGTGTGACACTACTCGGCGGTGCTTCAGTTCACATTCTCGGTTAAGGTGGAAGAATTAAAGAAAAGTCTACGCCATCGTCAAAAGATTATCAAGATTGCTGATAAGAGCGAGGCCGGTTGGCTGGCTGTTAAAGAATACCAAACCGAGGAGCTCGCGAGCGACTCAGAGGACGAGAAGAGGATCAAAAAAGCGCAAGAAAGAGCGCTAAAGCAGAAGAAACAAAATGCCTTTAAAAGATCCGAGAAAGCCAAGAATTCGTCTAACGCTTCTAGTTCTCGCTCTGGCGACGATAGGATGCTTTTTCGAGGTATGCTCATTGCCCTTTCTTTGATTTTCAGTGTGGCAGGCAAGTGCTCTCACTCTGCCTGCCTTATAGTTCGTGTCTTTTTCTATGCGTCAGCGTTCTGGAGAAGGAAAATATTTTTCCTTCGGACGAACGTAGTGAGGGAGTAGGAAAATGTATTTTCCTTCGGAAGTTAGCGAGAGCATGCATGCCTTCATGCTAACACATTTTGTGTTAGCACATGGAGTCTCCTGAGACTCCAGTTGAGTATATTAAGGAGTGTATTGCTTGATATATTCATCAAGTGTGACACTACTCGGCGGTGCTTCAGTTCACATTCTCGGTTTGTTTTATTTTATTGGTTAGTTTATTTGAACTTTTTGGTGGTCGCTCTGCTTCTGCGTTACTTGTTTTTTCCTTTTCAGGCCGTCGAATGCCTTCTGCGACAGACGTCTGCTTCAGATGTGGAAAAAGAGGCCACTGGAGTTCTACTTGCGGAAGACTTCTCGACGGATTCGGACCCGCAAGCCAACGGTTCAAAGGAACAGTCAGCACACCTCTCGGGGATCAATCCCGTAAACCAGTTGAGTGATGATACGGCTGGAGTTTTTGAGGACATCATTAAGGTAGACGATACGTTTTCTCTAAATTATGAATTAGAGTCGGATACATCGGAACCTGGTTTAGCTCCTTTATCCGTTAAAGGTAGACTAAAAGCTCACGTCCAGTTTTGGGAAAGAATAAACGCCCCCTCTTTCATCACGGAATGCATTAGAGAGGGCTACAAGATACCCTTCCACCTTACTTCACCAACGGCAGAATTCAAGAACAATTCCTCTGCTTTGAAACATTCCGACTTTGTCCAATGGGCAATTCTAGAGTTGGTTACCTCCGGGAGAGTTTGTAGAGTGTCCAAGTTTTACCTCAGGGTTATCCCCTCTCTGTTTCCGTCCAGAGTTGCGGGAAAAAACGCTTAGTCTTGAGATATGTGAATCGATATATCTTTAAGCAGAAGGTCAAGTTTGAAGATTGGAGAGTTGGGCTAGATTATTTTGAGAAAGGTAGTCACTTCACTAAGTTTGATCTTAAAAGTGGGTATCACCATTTAGATATTGTTCCCGACCACCAACGTTTCCTTGGGTTTAGCTGGGTCATTTCTGATGGTAAACCTAGTTTCTTCATGTTTACTGTCTTACCGTTCGGTTTATCTTCAGCGCCTTACATCTTCACCAAGCTACTCAGACCTTTAGTTAAACACTGGCGATCTCAGGGTATACACACTGTTGCTTACCTTGATGATGGTTTCGACGTCGAATCTACCAGGTTGTCAAGTGAGATTTACTCTAGCATCATTAGATCAGATCTGGCTTTGGCCGGCTTCCTAGCGAACGAAGATAAGTCAGTTTGGGACCCTGTGCGTTTAATCACTTGGCTTGGTATCGTTTGGGACGGGCTTCAGGGAAAAATTAGCATTACTGAACCCAGATTCGATAAGGCTTTGCTTCACATTGACAACACCCTTCAAGATCCTAGACTTTCTGCTAGAGGCCTGGCTTCCATCGTGGGTAAGATTAGCTCTATGAGTCCTGTTCTCGGGAATCTCAGCCGAATTATGACCAGGCATTGCCAGATGTCCGTAGCGGCTGCCCAAGACTGTTTGCTCTTGATAGATATTGCATGGTAGAGCTTCAGTTTTGGAAGGATAATCTCCGCTTTGTTAATTCCAAAACTGTTTCAGATTTGGCAATCCCTTTCATATCCATTTACTCGGATGCGAGTAATGTAGCTTGCGCAGGCCATATTGCTGGGAAAGATGTGCACGCTCACAGGATGTTTACCGAAGCAGAACGCCAGGAGAGCTCTACTTACCGCGAGCTGTTAGCTGTTCAGTTTGTTCTTAGTTCGTTTAGTTCGTTCCTTCCTAACTCTAGGGTTAAGTGGTTTACCGATAGCCAAGGGGCGGCTAGGATTGTGCAAGTTGGCAGCATGAATTTCAATCTTCACAAGTTAGCCTCCGATATTTTTTCGCTATGTTTCAAGGTTGGAATTGATTTAGACATTCAGTGGGTTCCACGATCACTTAATGAAAAAGCCGATTTCCTTAGCAAGATTGTGGATTATGACGATTGGGAGCTTGCCCCCGGGTTCTTTCGGCAGCTGGACGAGCTTTGGGGACCATTTACGGTTGATTGCTTTGCCACCCACTACAACAAGAAGGTCTCAAAATATTTTTCTAGATTCTGGAATCCTGGGACAGCCGGGGTTGACGCGTTTTTCCAAGACTGGCTACACGAAAATTGCTTAGTTGTGCCACCGGTCGTACTCTTGTCTAAAGTCCTTATTTTCATGTTTCGATGCAATATCAGGGGGACATTAGTGGTACCTTACTGGCCGTCCGCGCCTTTCTGGCCTTTGTTGGTTCATAAGTTTTGGGACTTCGTTGTCGATTATTCATTTTTTGAGGGACGGTTAGCGTTGCGTCAAGGTCGTAATACGAAATCGCTTTTAGGTTCAGCCTCCTGGGACGGCTTAATCCTTGCTGTGAAAGTTCAATTTTCTCGGAGCGCTGATAGTAGCATTCCAAACTGACCTTGTTGAGAGTGACTCATGGCGAGGGCTTCTTGTACTGTGAACCCAGTATTACAGATCTCGGATCGATAGACCAGTGCTTCTTGAGCCGTTGGCACTGAGTGTTCATGTATTTGATGCCGGTTGGCAGTTTACACGTTTTTGTAGCCGGTTGGGCAGTGTTGTTCGAGCCGGATGGCAGCGAACTTGAGCCGGGTGGCAATGAGTATTTTGCTGGGTTAGGGATTTGTTTACCCCTCCCCCGCCTCACATTATTTCTTAGTATTTTTGTTTTCCTCAGGATTTGATTGAAGCTTCCTCTTGGGGACCGACGTGTAGGGACAAAAGACGTACAATCGTGCAGCAGGTTTTAGCTTCTAGAGCCAATTCTTCTGTTAAAAAATATTTCTCTAAGGTATTTCTCCGTGTACCTTAGGTCCAGGGGCGTGAAATTAGTCCTGCTATGTGTTAGTTTACTCGTCTCAGAATACTTGTCTTATCTTCATGAAACTAAAAGATCCTATGCTGTCGTTTTGTCTGCGTACTGTGCGTTAAAGTGGGTCCATGATCTTATTCCTTATGGTGCACACGGTAACGTAGTGAGGGAGTAGGAAAGCACGGTTTCTTTAAAGTATGCAGTGAAATAAACTTGGTCCTCTTGGGTAATATTATCTAATCAGCGAAATAAACAAAAGCATTTTTTATGCAGACGTTACTTGCGATTAAAGCATGAGTACCTTGTTCATTGATATCCACACCCACAGACTGGAGGTGAAAGCGAGGTTCGCAAGAGGGGACCATGCCTGCGGTTCTCAGGGCGTGACAGTAGACGTGTGAAACATTTCTCAGCTTTTCTCTTATTGCAGTGTGGTTCACGTCAGGCGGAAGTCTTTTGGTAAACGGCTCAGTGAATAAAACGTGGATGGGAGAAAGTGAATACAAAACAGGGACAGGATTCTGGCTGACGGACGCAGCCCAGCTCACAGCATCTCCGTTACTGGGTGGCGTGCATCCCACAGTATACGTGGTCGTCTCAACAGACTTTGAAAACTTTGATGCGGCGTCACTTTGTTCTTTGTCCAAAGAAAATCCCCCTCCAATACTGAACAGCCCTGAATAGCTTGCCTGGGCCTCAACGGTTATTTCGCTTTTCTTTAAGGTTTCATAGGTCTTCTGCTTGACTTTATGGTGTTGGACAAATTTTGCTCCGTACGTCACATCAGTGAAAAAATGAGTGCCGTAATATTTAACAAAATCCATAACACAATTAACAGCTTCTTCTTTGGTCTTCGTCTCGGCTAGTGTCTTTGCCCAAGAAACGAATCCAGGATCAAATGGTGGCGGATTCGTGAAGTCAATCATGCTATAGTAATTTTGACATTCGGCGTGTGATAAAACGAACAAGAATTCACCCGAAGACATCTCAGCTGTATCTTTCTTATACCCGGCGCTGGCAGAAAATTCAAATCCCGATCCACCTCATGAATAAAGAAAGTACATCACGTCTTTGGGAAGGCGTGTGGAGGGGGAAACAATGCAGATTTTTGACTGGTCATCAGTAGGTGCGACTTTTGGCTCATGCTTTCGGAAAGAATGGGTCATCGACCCCGGCTAATCCTTCGTATTCGAATTTCAGGTAACGGCCACCATGTTGGTTTCATTAAAGCACAATGTGGGTAGGGTATACAACTAGTGGGGAGGAGGGAGGGATGCTGGGGGATGCAGG
>NC_090892.1:62178872-62183872 GCF_036669925.1 Montipora capricornis | reverse complement strand
GACATAATTGTTTTGTGGCTTTGTTCTTGCCGTCGTCATCGTCCTAATGATAGGAATTGAGAGGAATTCTGGTATTCGGGGAACGTAGCCTCCCCCTGAAGAAGAAACAGTAAAAGAAAGAATGGAAAGACTACAAGTTAAAGCAAGAGGTTGTGGAATGGAAGTCGAATTTTCATGTTTAAGAGACCTTTTCGGTGTCATGGTGATGATGATGATGATGATGATGATGATGATGATTATTAATCGTCGTCATCATTATTATTATTGTACATTTCGCCAATAAAAGTAAAAAAGAATATAAAACTTTAAGGTAAAAGCTTTAAAAATTATGAGTCTAAACGTTTTCGATCAGATTATTTCACTCTGATGATGATCAAACTGATCAAAAACGTTTAGACTCATAATTTTACCTTAAAGTTTTATATTATGATTATTATTGTTTTTGGCCAACCACACACCGGTAGCTCAGTGGGTTGAGCATTGCAACCCCGGCCACACAAACACAATTTGGTCTCCATCTCCATTTATCCAACTGAATTGGCTTTGTCTTCGGAGACTTGCTTGTTTAAAATTAAATTTAGGCAAATGCTGAACCTTAAACTGGCAATAATTTTTCAGACATTCTAATCAGTTTTAACTGTATGTACAAGACATCGTCTCTTCCTGTACTGAGCCATTTCAGTAATATAGCGACGATGACCATGCATTCCGAATGGCCGTTTTCTTTACACCGATGTGAATTCGGCGGTTGAAAATCAAGTTCACTTGAAAATACATGTTACAGTTAATTTTAAATTCAGGTTAATTTTAATTTGAACTTAGGTCATTTTATTTTAAACTAGGTTAGCTTAAATTCTTCATGAGTATTTTATAAAACCGCAATGGTTGTTCAGTGTAGGCACTGATTGGTTAGCATTAAGGTTGGGGTTAGGGATACTGTGCATGACAACCGATTCTACTTTTCTTTCTCAGAGCTTTTTAGATGGACATTGTTTATTGATGAATCTCCTTAAGAGGGCAGGGGGCAACAATATAAATTATCTTCTAAGGAATAAAAGAACTGAAACATACATGTTGTTTATTTTTAATTTGCTTAGTTATTTGCTCTATTTTTTGCTTACTTTGAATCCGTAATAATCACAAACAAGTAAAAACAAAACTTTGAAAAGCCAGGAAAAAGGGTTTCATAATCTATTGACCAAAAGGCATTTTGTAGGCTCTTGTAAGTGTTATTTCTTTTGAATTATCAAATTAAAAAAAAATTATTTTTTAATTTTGTTGAGTCTGTTTGCAGTGATAATTTCAAATTTTGTGATTATTTTTCGCACAGTCCCCTTCAAGTTCTACAATTTGAGCTAGTAGCCCATTTGGATGAAGGGGCGTTTCCTTTTCCAGTTTATTAATTTTCAGCGCCACATAATCCTAAGTTCGAACGTCTTCTTTTTCTTCTTTCCTTTCTGGTGTATGATAACTGTAAAAGGCAGACCACTGGCTGCCTACAAATAGCGCTGATGATCAGTAATTAAGGCTAAGCACCCATTTCAAATAGTGCCATTTTTGAGCGGTTAGCTTTCAATAACTGTGATTTAGGGTTAGTCTGCAGTCCGCGGTCTGCAGTTAGGGAACTTAAGCAACGACGACGACGACGGCATCGAGAACGTCATCTCAAAATATAAATTCACTTCGTGATTATTTCAACCCTTTTAACATGACAAGGGTGTGGTAGTTACTCAAGAATGACACTGGTCGGAACAGCGCTTAATTTAGGAGAGAAAATGAAAATTTATCCTCAAGTGCTGGCGTTCTTTTTAAAACCTCAAATTTGGCTATTTCAGGTTGTTGTTTTGCAGAAGTATGAAAGTTAGAAATTTCGAGGCAAATGAAAGGTATAGACTACATATAGGAGAAAGACATATACCGTGCATTTTTACCTTTCGACACACCCATCCGAAAAATTGGTTTTTGCCCTGAGCGGGACTCAAACCCACGCCTCCCTGATTACTAGTCGGGCATGCTAAGCCACCACACCATCAAGGCTACCACGCTGGCAACGCAGCAGATTAATGAGGTGACTTAGCAGCGTGGGGATCCCTAAGGCCCAACTTTCCTTCTCTTGAGTGTGTATCCTTGAGTGTGTATCCTTGCCTCTAAAACCCCCTCTACGACGGCAAAGAAATGGACAAAAAATGAAACAAGTATGTGCAGGGCGTGCAAAGCTGTTGCTTTTGTCCACTAAATATGCAAATTTTGACGTTTTCGTTGCCGTCGCCGCTGGTGTCAGACACTGCTCTCCTTCAATGTCTGGGTCAACCACTTTTTTAAATTATTGACCATTCTCTTGCTCTGTATTTGATGTAGCTGTGACTTGTCCACTCATTTGTGGCTTTTTGATTTCTTTTTAGCAATTGTTCTGTGAATGGTTATGTTTCTTTTACAAGCGGTTTCTCCAAGACCATGACAACAGTGGTTCGAAGACGAGATCTTTTCTTTGATTAAACTGCTAAGGTTATCTTTTGTTGTTCTATTTGCCAGTGCCACCATCTTTTTTTCACAGTGGGAACGCTGTGTTCGCGGCGAAAATCGGTTTGTTATCATGACTAGAAATGATGCCTTGTTTTTGGTGTATTTTGCATAGTGAGGTAAATAAACGTCCTACAATTTTTGACTATTTGTCCTTCAGAATCAAGAGCCCACCTCTCGCAAACAATTTTTGCTTTTGTCGCACTGGATACTCAGAGCGTTTTCGTTATATTCTTCAGATAAATTTAGCACCCTTTAACTTCTTCATAAAGTTCCATCGGCGGCCTTTTAACTGTGTGAATGAGTCTCATTTACGCATTCCCGAAACGGTGCTTGTCAGGCTCAGAAAAAGCTTAAACTCATTGGTAGAAAAAAACATGTCGGCGCTTTCAGTTGCTGATTCGATGGCTTAGCGGTTAAAACAGAAGAGAAGTAATCTCGAGTGTCCTCTGGTGCGAGGGTTAGAATCCTTCGAGCGGCGTGAATGTTGTGGAAGCTTAAGGTAAGTGACACAGTAAGAAGGAAAGAGAGGGAGAGACGGTAAGTGGAAGAAGAACGAAGGCAAGGGAAAATTGGAGAAGGGTGTTTTCTTTTTATCCCCCCTAAAAATCCAGGCCCCATTTTTTTAATTACATCACCAAAACTAGGGAACTCCCCCCTTCTTTAGACAGTTTATTATAACTTAGGTTGAAAAAAATCAACCTAGGTTGAAATTAATTTAACCTGAATTTTAATTCAACCTGTAACATACACCCAGTGGATGACTCGGAAACTGGAGCTAACGTGGTGGTCTTACATCTTCGGAGAAGAGATCTTTGGTAATGAAAAGACTGATACCATTGGTTATTTCATTGTTGGTGTTGAGCGGTGCTGTGGCGATTAAGTTCTTAATTCCTTTGCCATCCTCAAGCAAAGTTGTGCTGGGATCAGTGGGAAATGAAACAAATCTAAATAGTACGCTGTGCGTTGACCTATCCACCTCGTTATCACTGACTTGACAGAGTCAGTTTAGAAGGAATGTACCATTGATGATCTCATAGATTCCTCTCATCTATCTTTTCGTGTTTTGAGAAGTTAAAAAATAATTTTATTGAATGTTTACAATGAAAAACATGTCTATTTAAACTTACTCTTCAAAAATAGACTCACTTTTTATGTATATAAAAAAAGGCCTTATATTTACTTATGTGTATTAATGCGTTGGTAATTATAAAAGGGTATTTATTACATAGTTAAAAGATAAAATGCTTGTTGCGGTAAAAGTTGACCCGTTGGTACAAGGGCTCCTTTCCTGCAATCTTTTCTTCGCAACGAACCTCTGCTGAAACGAGCCTATCCTGCGAGCAGAGTCTCCTTCGATCCTCCTAGATAAGAGGGTCAGGATGGGGATGCTCGGCCAATAAGCCATAAGTTAAAAAACACATCGTTTCGCAGCTAACAGTTTAAGTTTTGGCCGAATCTCAGCTATCAGTGAACCCGTATCCATACCCTACTCAGCTAAGTCGTGAGGAGGAAGGAAAACTGCTCGCAGGGTAAAATGAGCCACACACTCCTTCACATTGTCTGACCAATCATAACGCACTATCAAATTCTACAAGTACGTCCACTTAGCAACCTGTAAAAGGGAAGCCAGCTATGGACAAGCATGCCATCGGGGGAAGGGTATAGCAATACTTCTGAGACGCTCCCGCCATGCGTAACTTTGGACTTCGATAGATGTGAATCTGGCTCGCTTATCGTGAAGATTTTGTTGATACATGTTAAAAAGAGAAAATGACCAACGCTCTCATGAAGGGTTAACCCTCGAAACGTCAGCTTTTCAACTTTTTACGGTGAATTTCAGCGTTTAAATGTATCAACAAAACCTTCGTTGATTAACTCTCCAACCGACGCCGCATCACAGTTCTTCAGAAACCATTAATTGTGACCCAAATCAATTTCACTTAGTTAACCGCGTGAATCCGCCAATTATCAATGAGCGAGAGAATCGAACTCCAGCTGAAGTTTTCTGAATTTTTGGTCGTTTGAAATAAGTTTTACTTCCACAGGTAGTTAAAGTAAAAGGCCAGGTTTTTTATATTACTATTCGAAAAAAAAACAAAAACAAAAACAACGCAACGCAAACGCGCATTCCATTGCGCGGCGACGACGACGACGATTTGAATTAGCAGATGCCCCGAGAACAGGCCATTGGCAGAGACGTCGCCAGCGCTACCAAAGAGAAGGTATCCTGCAAATGAGGCATGTACAGGATTTTATTTTATTTATGTTGTTTACTTCTCGTCTTTTGCAGTCAATGGCGTAAGAGACCCATCGCTGACATTGTTAGTACTTTCAGGTTTCCGATTCCAAGATATCCATGAAATTAACACACCCATAACATACAACAAAACAGTTCTCAAGAAATCATGTGCTGTCGCTCTCCCGTAGAATGACTGGCCAGCGAGAACTGCTGACAAAACAAGACAGCAAACACCACA
>NC_090892.1:62171372-62173872 GCF_036669925.1 Montipora capricornis | reverse complement strand
AATCTCGGACAGAAATCTGGAATACATATCGTTAGGTCCTGCGTGCGTGGTGTGACAAGAATAGCACCAAGTGATAGGAGTTCCAGAACTGTACCAGGGAAAGCAGCGTAGAGACAATTCGAACTCCACGTATAATTTTCTACCCATGTGTTATTTTGCCCATAAATTTGCACTTTGACAATAAGAGATGACGGCTTTAGTGATGGATACAGAGCGGATTGAATGTTAAAACTGTTTTCTTCCGATGTGAGAGATTTATAAATATCAGCATACTTGTTAATGCAGTAGCTGAACTTGGTGCAATTTATGGCCACATCTGCCTTGGTGTGTTGTGAAAAGTGCATCAATAAAGTGTGCAAAATAACAAGAGGAACAGTAGTGGCAATGTGGTAAGCCATTTTATCTCTGATCACCGGCGACTCTCTCTCTTAGGGTAGTCGCTGTAAGATAAAAACAGTGACATCTTTTATCACTTTCTATCGATTCATAATGAGTCATCTATCGTAGTCACGTACGTCATTTTTTAAAGTTTTGCCATTTGATTCTGAGAAATCTTCAGAAAAAACGCAAGGGTCACTTGTGAACAATTTGTGCATATCCTCCTCCTCTTCCTCTCAAATGGAAGCTTTAGCAACGACAACGGCGATAGCAACGAGAACGTCCCAAATTTGCATATTTGGGGCGCGTTCGATTGACCCTGTTCCGGAATAAGAATACGTCAGTGGAGTAATTTAAAACGGCATGTCTGGTGTTTTGAAGCAACAAGGATAATAAAGGTATCTTTAAAATAGTATTTTAGGAGGTGTTTGACATTTTTAATGTGAGTTTTTGTAAAAGCGAAGGATTTCTAACCTCTTTTCCATGTGTTCCTATTCCGGAATACGGTCAATCGAACGCACCCTTAGTGGGTAAAAACAATAGCTTTGCACGCCCTGCACGTACGTTTTTCACTTTTGGCCACTTTTTTTTTTGCCGTCGTCAGCAAAACAACCGCAACGAAAAATAACCAAGTTTGAGGCATTTATATGGAAAACGTCAGCACTTTAAGAAAAATTTTCATTTTATCTCCTAAATTAAATTAAACATCGCTCACAACGGTTCTGTCACACCTTGGTCACATTAAAACCTTGGAATAGTCGCGAAGTGATTACAATAACGTGAATTTGTGTTTTGACATGAAGTTTTCGTTGCCGTTCCCGTCGTCGTTACTAAAGCTCCCTTGTCACATACGGGGTAAAATTACTGAATGCTGATTGGCTGAGACGGAGAGCATTTTTCCTTAATCAAGAGGACACTTTTGGTAATCAAGAGGGCTAGATAACTTGAACCTGAATGGTTTAACAGTTGCTTAATTTACAAGAATCTTCTTCCAGAATAAACTACTTTTCGTCCACATATAAGATATGTTTCAAGCGCTATTTCTGTTGACAGCAACGATTTATTGTGAACTGAGCTTTAACCGAATGGGAGCACGCGATTACCTCAATAATTTTGCCCTTTATGTGATAAACATGTAATCTCAATGCGCACTCCTGCAATTAAGGATTAATATCACTTGTATTTTCATAGTTAATTAATGCTTAATTGCCCTCGGGCCCATGCGATTACCTATATATGCATTTCAGCCTCTTGTTTCGCAGGAAGAGAACCTTCAAATTCTCTTTTCATTGATGAATTTTGTCAGCTTAATTAAAATTTTCAACCTGCAGGAGCCCCTAACCAGGAACCAACAACTCCAGTACTACAATCTTGTTCTGTAGGTCTATAAAACGGCATTTTCACCGGCATGACTATTCCGGGAATAGGAGGTGAGGGGTGGGGATAAGGGATGGGTGTAGGGGTGAGTAGTAGAGGGGGTGAAGGGAACCATGGCTGAAACAACCCAAACCTTTACGAAAATGCTAATCTTAGGCCTAACCCCCCCCCCCCCACCCCCGGAATAGTTATGCCGCATTTTCACACATGAAGCTATTTTTAGTCGAGTCGGCTTGCACGAGCGACCACTGTCAATCCTTTGGCCAATAATTTCTCACGCAAGACTTGTGATTAGCTGCAAAGGTCTGGTTTTGCGGGAAAATTAATATAAATATCAAATACAAATAACTCGGTCTGTAAATACGCCATTCCACAAATACAATGAAGTTGTAACTTAAGGACGTTCGCGCTAATTGTTTGTGCGCAACGGTCCTGCGCAGGTAACACGACTGTAATATGTCACGCAGACTGTCACGCATTACTTCCAGCATAAGTGAAGAAGCCTTTGCAAAAACCGTGCGGATCGATGGACGATAAGCCTTGCACAGCGTTGGATCAGAGAAGATCGTGATCAGTCAAAATTGATTAAAACACATTTTTGAAAGTCAAGTAGACTACTGCAGGACTGATATTCGCGTTGTTTTATCAGTCGTGCACTAGTCTACTTGACTTTCATAAATATTTTTCAAGCATTAGTGAAGATAACATGGCGACAAAAACGCCGGGGAAAAAATTCCAGGCCAGC